>NC_137016.1:6742905-6885405 GCF_032717465.1 Coenobita brevimanus | reverse complement strand
TTGATCTCTCTCTCTCTCTCTCTCCCCAACCTCTCTACATGGCCAAATCACCGCAATGTATTTCTCTTAATGCTTTCTATCACATCCACATCCAATCCACAATGCTCCTTTATTTCCCCATTTGTCAGTCTGTCTCTCCATGTGACTCCACATGTTTCTCTCATGTAACTCATTTCCACTGTTCTCATTCTTGACTTATGGCCTTACAACAAGGTTCAAGCTTCACTTCCATATGTTAGAGTTGGTATCACAATACGATCATGCAGCAACATTTTTACATCCATGCTCACTTTCTTACTTCTTATCACTGCTTTCAAAGAACCAGCAACCTTCGTTCGTTGTTGTACCTTTTCAAGCACTTCACCCTCCAAACTTCCATGCTTTCTCATCACACTACCCAAGTACTTAAATGCACTCACATTTTTCCATTTCCTCATCATCCACCCTCACTGTACATTCAGTGACTTCATTTCTCTCAAAGATCATAACTTTACTTTTCCCTATATTCACCTTTAGATTCCATTTCTTAGACACTCTCCCAAACCGATTCATCAAACCTTGAAGTTCACCTTCATCTTCAGTTAACAATACAGTATCATTTGCAAACAACAGTACAAGAAATTTCCAAACACTGCCCTCTCTCATTACAGTTGCTCCACCTTATATCTCTTTAAAAGCCCAATTAAAAACACACAAAATACAGACACCATTTTCTTTATTTCTATCTTCATTCAACAAATCAGGCTAAATAATTTCATAGATTAATTCCTTCCAGGTGTTGTATGCTGATGATTTGGTGTTGAATAGAGACAATGAAAGGGAGGTGGAGGAAAGATTTAGGAAGTAGAGAGATGGTATGGGGCACAAGGGCTAAAGAGTAAATGCAGATAAAACAAAAATCATGGTATCTGGGGTTGGTGACGGTATTCTCAAAGAAGAGGGCGAATGGTCATGAGCGATTTGTCACGGGCGTGGGAAGTAATTCCAGCCTGTGCAGTGTTTGCGATAAGTGGGTGCATACGAGATATAGTGGTATTTGAGGTAGACTGCGAGACAATGCTGATTTCATATGTGTGGTGTGTCGGGGCGAGCATGTGGAGATTGTCAGGCGTGAAAGGATTGAATTTGCTTGGGAGTCTCTTGAGTCTGTGGAAGAGTTTTGTTATTTGGGAGACATGTTATGTGGCTAGAGTAAGAAGTGGTTGGATGAAGTTCAGGGAGCTATTGCCTCTCCTGACACTGAGAGGGCTCTCCCCCTATGCTAAGGGATCTTTGTATGTGGCATGTGTTGGGAATGTAATGCTGTATGGTAAAGACCTGAGCAGTGAAAGTAACGGATATTCGTAAGCTCAAATGTACAGAAATGGCGACGATTAGGTGGATGAGCAGTGTGTCCCTGAGTGCGACGTCTGGGGAGGTTAGGTTTATGATGGAAGGGTTGAGGGATCAGATGGAACTGGAGTGTATTGGTGTTGTGATGAGGAGAGGTAGATTTACATGGTTTGGGCATGTGGAGAGGATGAGGGATGATATTTTTGTGCAGAAAGTAAGAAGTGTTAATGTTAGGGGTAGGGTCACGAGAGGGATACCGAAAAAGACCTGGGAGGAGGTCACTGACTGTGACCTCAGGGGTAAGGGACTAAGTACAGAAGCTCCCAGAGATTGAGCAGCACGGACAGCAGCCATTAGGTGACCAAGGCCGATGTATGCAAGCATGTTGGAGCCTTCAAAACTGAAACAAAACGAATGCTCTAGATGATTTCCGCAAAAGAATACATAAGGTACACCATGACAGTAAGACAAAAATGCCAGAACAAACACAGATTTCTGATAGTTATCTGTACAGTATAGGGCATGTTTTGTGTTAAAGCTTTTTACTTAAAAAATGCCTGAATTTGCACCAAGTTTGAATTCACCCCAGTTCACAGTACTACAGAATGCACACGTAGGATTCTGTCACAATGCCCATGGCCCTTGAATTTTACAGTGCAACAGTACACTGTATACCACATCAAGCTTATTCACCAAACTTACACAAATATAAGATTTGCATCCCATAAGAAGAGAAAGGATGGAAGAGACCCAAATGCTGTGTTAATATAAGCATAGTCTCCTCCAGATTTAGGAATTGAAGTTCCTAGTTCGGCATAGCAGAGGGCACCAATCATGGAGAGCAAACCACACAGTACCCACACAATCAGGGACATGCCCACACTTCCAGTCTCTTCTAACACACCCTTTGGAGAGACGAAAATTCCTGAAAGAAAAAAAAAAAAGTTAATTACTGATATATACCATGCACTGGAATGGTATAATAACAAACACTTATACGGTATTAACCCGCCACGTGCCAGTGCCGTTTTAAAAACGTCTGACATAATTCCGCGGCCAGTGCCGTTTTAAAACGGTTTGACATAATTCCGCGGCCAGTGCCATTTTAAAACAGTTTGACATAATTCCACGGCCAGTGCCAGTGCCGTTTTAAAAAGGTTTAAAATAAAAAAATTCATTGTGACCGCATTTTTCAAGATTCGCGGGTAAAAATTGGCAGGTATGTAAGGTAACTGTTCCTCTACCATCCCCAAGGCTGTCAAGGCTATACACTCACTCGCTCCCCCCCTCATGCTCACTCTGCCTGTGTGCCTCACCCAGTGCTGTACATAGTGAAGGCATTTTGTAAATATTTTTATGTAAGTTGTTATATTTTCTTGTATATAGTGAAGTCAAGTTGTAAATACCTTCTTGCAAGTGCCAGGACTGTACGTAATGAAGTCAGGTTGTACTTATCTTCAAGTAAGTGTAAGATAATGCATTCACAGTGAGAAAGACACGCAAATTGTGACAGATGCTGAAGTACTAAGTAGTCAGAAAAGTGTACTGACCATTGTTATACCTTCCCAGCATAAATACCCGAGTATACTTTACATAGAAAACAGCTTTCTCTCACGTACGTGGTGAGCATGAGAGAGCGACTATACCTGTAAACGAGAATACAGGACTCAATAAAACTCATTTCCGAGCCTCGGTGAGCATTTTAATGGCAAAATTCGTTGTTTCCACATCAGAATCTATCATTTTAGCCACCCCCCCTCCAAAAAAAAGTTGAAAAATGACTGGCACTGGGGTGACCCATAGGGCTAAAAATAGCTGGCACGTGGCGGGTTAATGTCTAGGAACCTTTCTTATGTATTTTTAATACCTTCCTGTGTATGAGTACCAGAGTGAATGTCAGTAGGGCATTTTTTGGTGGTTTTGGGTGGGATTTAGGGTGAAAAGGGCAACTTGGAAAATGTCCAGTCTAGGTTAGCCCTTTATAATGGAAACATTTGAAACGTATAACACGGATAAGTATAGTGCAGTGTGGTGTCAGACTATATTAGCCATGTTATAGGAGGGACGACTGTACATAGTACAATATATACAGTACAATCCCAGATATCCTGTATCTAGCTAACTGGGATTATCAGACAACTGGGAAGATTCATGGACTAACAAATATACAAATAAAAATATAAGTGTGTACCACCTTGAATGCCGTCCTTCCCTGGGATAGTCATATCTCACATGAAACTGGGTGAAGTTGGGCAATGTGAAGTGAAGGCATTTCTGGCAAAGGTCATATCCTGGTTACTCCTCTTCCTAACCTTCCTCCCCACTCTTTCCCGTCCTCTAATTCATCTCTCCATCTAAAATTATACGATGATGGCCATTGCAATTAGAAAACCTAAGCTTGTCCCTAAAAGACATTAAGTCATGACCAAAATAAGGTAGTTGTAACACTGCATGATGGAAAGAAAGTACCACCACACAGTGATGTATACATGGCCCAAAAGCACCTTCTCACAGCATTGCCCCCTCAAGTTCAACCTAAGTACCTGGGAATCTTCCTTTGAGCCGGATGAATAAAAACCACACAGGCGTTGAGTCAAGCAGAGACCTCTAACAGTTCAGAATTAACACCCTGGAAAACTCGAAGTTTCTGCCTAACATCCACCTCCTACATTGAATGCTGGACTGGGCCCATCTTCCCATATGAACATTCCTCATCTAATGGAGAAGCAAGAATCCTACAGGTGACATCACAGCCCCCAAACAATTTCACCTAACAGGTCCTCAGGTAAACTCGTAACATGTTCCCAGTCCAGGACACCACATGCAGCAGCAACCTTGCCTACCACTCAAACATTACCCTCTTTCACATATTTACCAAAAAGAGGGCTGCTTGTTGCAGCAATCACTCTGGCAAGGTCATTAAATACAAGGGCCTGATCACTTGTAGAAATGAGAAAAGTCACCATATTTGAACCAGGAAGTGAGGCAGCAAAATGCTGGCAAGGCATGGTAGAAGAGTGACAGGCATCAGGGAAGAGGCCATCTGCTGGCTACCAAAGGAGGTGTTGGCATCATTGTTTCTGGTGGTGGGGTTGTTGGCCATCAACTCCTTCAACTACAACTTTAGAATCCTTCCAACTGCACTTGGCAGAGTGCTGGGACACCTCTATGTCATCACTGGCTGTCTGAGGGATCCCATCAGGGGACCAACATGCCACCATGATGCAGTTCCCCGCACCAACAGTGAAAACGACACTTACAGCAGAAGAGAAGATGCCATCGTTGTTTACATACGATGTCATACCTCTGGCCTTAATTTATCTCAAGCACACACCCAGGGTGGCTCAACCTGGCTTGAGCTTCGCTATAGCACTGCTTTAATTCAGCCTCAGCCCATGCACCACCAAAATGGAAACAAGTGTTTGGCTTAATGTAGGCTCAAGGCTGGGTCTTGCAAAAATGCAGCTAGCCTGTACAGTAGTAGTAGCTACTGATCTGTGGTAATGTGAATATGCAATCTCTACAATATCGGTAACAAGAAAAAAAAAATGCTGGCACTACATTAAATTTTAACTTACCATTTTTTGTCAAATCAACCAGGAAATTTTTTTATAACTTAGCCATATCACTAACTGGGTGGGAAAGGAGGTCCGGATGATGATGATGACGATCACTAATTTTGTCAAATCAACCAGATTTTTTTTAATATAATACAGTACTTCTAACCATACCATTACTTTTGAGTGTTAAGTTATACAGCAAAATATACAAGTGTAGGACAGTTCAATATACCAAACATATAGCATGTAACTTCACCTACCTGAGCCAATAATAATGCCCAAGATGATGGCTACACCCTCCAGTAACCCAAGCTCCTTCTTGAGCTGTGTCTTCTCTGATATGTCCCCCACCTCCTCCTGTGTAGGAGTCATTGGCTCCAGTTCTGCCGTAAGAGGCTCTGTTGTTTCACTGGTTGGGATGCGTTTGGCTTCATTTTTTGGCATGGTGATTCTGTTAGGAGAAAATATGCATTACAATACTACACTTTAAGTGATATTAGGTACTGTACCAGTGATCCTTTAACATATGAGTATAAGACTGCCATACAGAGCATTACTGGTAGGGTGTACATTTGCTAGTTTTCTTTATTTGCAACCAGACAAATTCATCCCTTGGGCTGCCTGTATACTAAAAAGATTACTGTACCATACAGTCAAGCTGAGTCCATATGATTTGCTTTCCTAGAGCTTATTAAAATGTATCTGGGGTTGCTACTGTAGCGGCATCAGTGCTACCCTCAGCATTCACCCCAGGAATGGTGTCAGGAAGTCTTTTGCCATCTTAAAACCCAGTGCATGCTTCTCTTCTCTAATAAGCCTTCAACATAAGTTTCCAAAAGAGATTACCAGCCTCATCAAAGTCTAATATTACAGAAACTGATTACCACAACCTCGGAGGATGTAATGTATGACAGCTACTGCTAAACCGATTTAAAGCAAAATAAAACTGTTAAAGTACCATACATATACAGTATATTCACTAGCTTCATCACAAACATGCTTATACTAAGCATAAAAGAATTAGTGAAGAGAACTTGTCCAGAATGAAAACTATTCACTGAAGGAGGGAAGGGAGCAGGAGGTTGTGACATCATCACACCACACATCAGCAATATGGTATTGGTGACAAAAGAACAGTGCACAATGCTCATGGCCTAGCAATGCTCCCATCTTCTTGGTGTATAATTTAAAATGAGACATCTATCTATCTATCTATTGCCAGATGCCTTAATCCCATAAGGGGTGGCCACAAACAAATCACCTCCATGTCACTCCATCCCCTGTCATTTCACTGCCCTGCTCCCAGCTCACACCCCGTCTCTCATATACCTCTCCACTCCCCCCCTCCATGAGTCATAATCTGTCAAAATATGCAGGATCAGCAGAATTCTACAGGTTGCAAAAGACAGTGTGAAATCAGGACAGAAAAAATCTAAAACTGAGTGATGAAAAACAACAAAGAGCTGAAGTGAGGATGTCACACTGCCATGGTAAAGATCTGCTGGTTCTTAACAAACATCTGACACTGCTGCCTTTACAATATTATCTCGTTTCTTTCTTCTTAGAGGAAATAAATAAATATATAAGAAAACCACTATAAATGCATTTATATATCAACCTTCCTTTACCCTAGTGGTTTTATATTAATTAAGGCTAGTATCAAAGAAAGTCTACAAAACTAGGGTGCCTTGAATTAGTCTGGTTTGGCTGCAAACATTTTTTAAACTCTTTTCATTATTTTATGATAATATTTAAGTTATCATTGCTCACCAAACCAGAGTAGAATTGCTCTGGGACCTGTGGCAAGACTCTCATTTGAAACAGTTTGCTGTAAAAAGTACAAAGCCATGTAAAAATAACTTATATGGGACCACTTTTATGTCTCAACGGGCTTAAATGAAGAACTTTTACTAAAGTTTCTGCTAGATGGTGCCACTATGGATGTCAGATGACAGCAAATTTGATTTCCTAATTCAAATAACCACACATGAGACCACTTTTATGTCTCAATATGCATAAATGAAGCACTTTTACTAAAGTTCTTGCAAGATGGTGCCACCTCAGATGTCAGCTGATGGCAGATTTGGATTCTCCATGTCAAATTATCGCATATGGTACCACATTTGTCTCCAAGAACCTCCTTTTAACATATCCACCAGAAGCAGAAGAAGAAGATAAGTGCTGGCCACTCATTGACCTGCTGGCTATTGCTGCGGGTAAAAATAGTTTTCCTTGTGCAGCCATTCCCCCCCCCCCCATAGCTAAAACTAATCCTGGTTCCAGCGGTCAAATATTCACCGCTGGACTTGGTATTCCAATATCAAAGGGGTTACTAAGAAGACTGACCACATTCTTGTTAGTATTGTACTCACTGGAGGAACCTTCAGAACCGCAGTGCAGAGTTCTTTGCTACTTTCACAGACTTCTTGTTGCTACTCTAAGGCTACAAATCAAAACTGGGAGATTTTTAAGATGCCTCCAAGAAAGGGTCCATCTTGAGAAACTCAGGGATGAGGAGTGTGCATATAAGGAGTGGGTTGCCTGCTCGTTCCACACACTCCAATACGAGCTTAGGGTGCTACTTTTACACCCATTATTTACCACCCTACTTCTATTCCATTACCTTTCTATTGAGTATTGACCTTACATTAGATTTTATGTTATTCTAAACAATTCTGACCCAAGACTGCCTTTCCTGGGGCGATAATATTGGGGGATATGCATTATGAAGTGCGTATATTGAGGTCATTGTTGCTGGTGCCACTTAGCACCTGGGCTCAAGACAGGGGGTAAGAATGAGAGCTACCTGTTATCCTACTACCCCATACATTTTCTGTGGTGCTGATCCTTCTAGAAACTTTGTGGTGAGTTGTTGAAAATCTTGCTCATGAGAGGTATGTTGCAGATTTCCGAGACACCTCCATATGAGGTATGTCGCAGCCCACAGGTTAAACATGTTACTCTGGCAGCAGATGATAAGTGTATTAGAGAATGCCTGAGATTAAAGAAGGGATTCATCTTGAGGGACGCTGACCACAACTGAGGAGAGTCATGCTGCCAGACTGACTGGGGATCGAGAACAGCACAGATTTCTGTCTCAACAGGCATGAGTTTTACTGAGAAGGGACAAGGAGAGGTATGTCAGGGAAACTGCTGAGGTGGATGGCAATTTTCATGCAAATGACCTTCAGCCTGCCTACCAAGCCCTGAAGAAGCTTCACTCTAGACCCACCTCTCGCGTTAACTCTGTTTTGACAGCAGATGAATGGCTCGTGTCGGAGGCAAGTGAGTACAGGCAACGCCCCCATTTCACAGAGGTTAGGGGACAAAGACCCCTGTGAATTTGGAATATCTGCATTATTTTGACGCTCCTACCGAAAATGCCCCTGTGGTAGTCTATAACCCCTGTAAGCCCCTGAAACCATCACAGGAACCTAAAACTGGCTTAAAACAGCACAAGTATATACTGTACTGTACTACTGTACAGTACAATATACAATTTACTTCAATATGAAATAATGCATCAATGAGTATGATTATAAGAATTAAGGCTAATTTTGTTGTTGCTGACTGCCACCAACACCACAGCAGAGTGCACAGACCTGAAAACCATATCTGAGACCAGAAAACACCATATCACAAATATATACCAAAGTACTGTACAAAAACATTAATAACAAGTATGTACTTAATGGGTATGGCTAAAATAAGTTAGGGAAAATTATTTTTACTGGGGGAAAATCCGTGTAAAAGCAGGGGCCGTGAGTTTCGGGCCCATGAATTTGGGGGGTTGCCTGTATAGTGTTCGCTGGTCTGAGTACTCTGAGCAGCTGTATATGGCTGTACCTCCGAGTGGAGAGTTTTCATTGGCTGGTGTACAATCACTGACCGCTGTTCCACCAATTGATGAAACTGTGACTTCTCTAGATGAAATCAAGAAGGCAGTGGCCACAATGAAAAGCAGTGGAGTAGCTGGTGTTTGCGACATCCCAGCAGAACTGATCGAAACTGGGAACAAAGCCATTATCAGGGGGCTACATGCAGTCATAGAAACCATTTAGCAGACTAGTATTATTTGTCCTGACTAGACAAAGGTTTTGGTCACCTCTATTTGGAAAGGAAAGGATGACCAGTGTGACTGTAGTAACTACAATGGTATTACAATGCTCAGTATGCCGAACAAAGTACTTGCTCACATTCTCCTGATGCATATCGGGAACCATTTGCTAATGTTTTAAAGGCCTGAGCAATTTGGATTCATACCCAAGATGTCTACTGCTGACCATATCCTGGCTCTTTGAGTTCCTGTGGAATGCCGTCTTGAGTTTCGACAAGGTCAGCTAGCAGCCTATGTGGATCTCAAGACAGCAATTGACACAGTAAATCGGGAGTTACTACGGGAACTCCTGCAACTCCATGGGATCACTGCAGGGATAATCTGACTGATAATAACCATACCCAGCAAATTCGATTAATGCTAATAACTGTTGTGCTGTTAAAATGTGACCGTGAGACATGTTACCGAGAAAGTGAGAAACGTTACTTATGCGATTTTTATTGTCACAGTGTATGATTATACAACCAACTCTTATTACGGTTACAGTAATTGTATTACAATCCATCCATCCATCATCCAATCTTACATTGCCCCATGAGGAGTATAGGAGCCCCAGGCTAGGCAAATTGGTCCTGACATTTAAGATGAGAGTGGCCATCCTCACTCATCCCTGAGTGGCATTACGTGAGCAATTAACTCCAACCACCCATTGGATATAAACCTTCACCGGCTCAATCCGACTGAAGTGCCTTAATTACCCATTAAACCACCAGGTGCCAAAATTTGGTTATATGGTTACCACCCAGCATAGTAAATGGATTCCTGGTGTACAGGAAACCATTTGGCTTGTCACTCAGTGTAGAGTCACCCACAGGCAGAAGGAAGAGGAAAGAATGAAGAAAAGAAAGACGGAAAAGGATGGAAGAAAAGAAGGATGGAGAAGTGGAAAGGGCAGACACTCGGCAGTAGTTCAATCAGCAGAGAGGAGGCCTGCGGTCCTACCGGACCCAGGTTCAAATCCCCACTGGAGCAGGGAACAGTTTAAGGATCTGAATTTTATACAAAGCAGATTTTACCGATCTATCAGAAGACTCGCCAACATGTCGTAAAAATACCCCTGCTAATACCAATACATCAGTCCTGTATGAGACAGCCCTAGCATGTATTCAATAGGGATGGTGGATGTTTGCGCCGAAGTGGTGACATGTAGAGGTGTATGGTGTGTGTAGGAGGACTACTGGGCCTCAGGAGCAGGCTGTGAAGCCTATGCCCAGAGTCGAGCACATTATAAAAAAAAAAAAAAAAAAAAAAAAAAAAAAAAAAATCGAGTGACACTACACTGAGTGGATGTTGAGTGCCCCAACCTACCAGATTACAAGCAAAAATAAAATGTGTACTGATGTGATTTTTACATAATAACCAACCAGAAAGTGGTTGGTGGAGGTGCTCACCATCCACTCACTCGATGTAGTGCTGCTCTCGGGTGCCTGCCCTTTCTTCTCTTCCTTCCTTCATTCTTTCCCATCCCTTCTGTCTATGGGTGACTCTACACTGAGTGGCAAGCCAAATGGTTTCCCATACACCAGGAAACCATTTACTAAGCTGGGTGGTAACCATATAACCAATTTATGGCACCTGGTGGTTTAGTGGGTAATTAAGGCACTTCAATCGGATTGAACCAGTGCATGCTTATATCCATGGGGTGGTTGGGGTTTATTGCTCACAAAATGCCATGCAGGGATGAGTGAGACTGGTCACTCTCATCTTCAGTGTCAGGATCAACTTGCCTAGCCCCAGGCTCCAATGTACCTCATGGGGCAACACAGGATTAGATGATGAATGAATGAATGAATTAGTCTACACTTTATTTTCATACTGAATAATAGGCATTTTATGGCTGTTTGTAATTAATGAGAAGCTGAAGATCTATACAGCACTGCCAATAATGAAGTAAGTATTTTAATTTCCCAGGAGTCACCTTTCCACCCCAGCCCATTAAAAAAAAAAAAAAGGGGGGGGGGGAAGGAAAAAAAAAGAAAGAAAGAAAATATTCTCAGACCTGTTTTAGAACATGAAAAATTACTATTTTTGGCATACACATGCTAAGTTGAGGGCATAATAATAATAATAATCCATCCATCATCCAATCCTACATTGCCCCATGAGGAGCGTAGTAGCCCGGGGCTAGGCAGTTGGTCCCGACATTTAAGATGAGAGTGACCAGCCTCACTCATCCCTGAGTGGCATTACATGAGCAATCAACCCCAACCACCCCTTGGATATAAACCTTCACTGGCTCAATCCAACTGGAGCGCAATAATTACCCACTAAGCCACCAAACACCAAAATTTGGTTATATGGTTACCACCCAGCGTAGTAAATGGTTTCCTGCTGCACAGGAAACCATTTGCCTTGTCACTCAGTGTAGAGTCACCCGCAGGCTGAAGGAAGTGGAAAGAATGAAGGAGGGAAAGACAGAAGTGGGAGTGTAAAGTCACCCGCAGGCAGAAGGACATGGAAAGAATGAAGGAAAGAAAGACAGAGGAGAATGGATGGAAAGAAGGATGGAGAGGAAAGGGCAGACACCCGAGAGCAGCACTACATCGAGTGAGTGGATGGTGAGCGCCCCCACCTACCACAAATAATAATATTAATAATAATAATAATAATAACAACAACAATAATAATAACTAGAATGGCACTCAGTAAAGCGGACACCTTCGCCAACCCCGTATCTCGCAGTGTTAAAGAAAGTGAACACAAATTCCTGGATCCGCACCTGTATCCGGATCCGCACCAAAATTTAATATAATATATTCTGGGTCAAGGCCCATTCTTCTACCAAGTTTCATGGAAATCCGTCCAGTAGTTTTTGTGTAATCTTGCTCACAAACCAACCAACCAACAAACGAACATAACCTTAGCGGAGGTAATAATAAATAAATAAATAAATAATAATAATAATAATAATAATAATAATTACTATTACTGCATTTAGTGAAGATCTAATTACATATACAAAAATTTAAATACGTATAGTGTACGTATATACAAATACACTGCCTATGACCTACAGTCTTTCAAATGCGGTGTGTCCAGGTATCTCGAAATGAACAGGTCTTGAATAAAGGTATAATTATTCCCTTGTACAAAGGAAAAGGGGAAAAAGAAGTGTGTGGTATCATAGGGGCATTTGTCTTCTTAGTATAATAGGAAAAGTGTATGGTAGGATACTTATTGACAGAGTTAAAGAAAGAACAGAGAAATTAGTTGGAGAAGAACAGGGAGGCTATAGGAAGGGAAGAGGTTGTGTAGATCAGATATTCATTCTTAGATCTTTAGTGGAAAAGTTTCTAGAGAAGGAAAAGAAGTTGTATGCGGCTTTCATGGATTTGGAGAAAGCATATGACAGGGTGGATAGACAAGGATTGTGGAAAGTGTTAAGAATATATGGAGTAGATGGGAAGTTGTTGAATGCTGTGAAGAGTATGTACGATGGTGCGAAGGCTGCAGTGCGTGTGGATGGTGAACTAAGCGAATTTTTCTCTTTGAAAGTTGGGTTGAAACAGGGATGTGTCATGTCTCCATGGTTGTTCATTCTGTACATGGATGGGGTAATAAAAGAGGTACAAGGTACGGTAGTGGATGTTGGAGTGGCCCTGGTGAGAGAGGATAGTGTTTGGAAACTCCCTGTACTGTTGTTTGCAGATGATACTGTGTTGTTGAGTGAAGACGAAGGGGAGCTGCAAGGATTGGTGGATGAGTTTGGGAGAGTGTGTAAGAAACGGAATCTAAAGGTGAATGTAGGGAAGAGTAAAGTGATGGTCTTTGGGAGAGGTGAAGTCAGTGAATGTACAGCAAGGTTGGATGGTGAGGAATTGGAAAATGTGAGTACGTTTAAGTACTTGGGTAGTGTGATGAGTAAGGATGGAGGTTTGGAGGGTGAAGTGCTTGAAAGGGTACAGCAGGGAAGAAAGGTTGCTGGTTCTTTGAAAGCAGTGATAAGAAATAGGGAAGTGAGCATGGAAGTGAAAAAGTTACTACATGACAGTATTGTGATACCAACTCTAACGTATGGAAGTGAAGCTTGGACGTTGTTGGAAGGACACAAGTCAAGAGTGAGAGCAGTGGAAATGAGTTATTTAAGAGGAGCCTGTGGAGTCACATGGAGAGACAGGCTGACGAATGAAGATATAAAGGAGCGTTGTGATGTGGATGTGGATGTGATAGGAAGCGTTATGAGGAACACACTGAGGTGGTTTGGCCATGTGGAGAGGATGGAGGGTGAAAGACTGACGAAGAAAGTGTATGAGAGTGAGGTGGAGGGGGGAATAGGGAGGGGGAGGCCGGGGATGAGATGGAGGGATGGGGTGGAAAGGTATATGAGAGAGGGGGGTGTGAGCTGGGAGCAGGGCAGTGAAATGGCGGGGGACAGGGCGACTTGGAGGCGATTTGTTTGTGGCCACCCCAAACGGGATTGAGGCTTGTGGCAATAGATAGATAGATTGAATAAAGCTCTCTGTTATCTTGTTTTTGTTTTTCTTGGAGAGAACAATCTTGTGGCCTTCTGGCCTTTGGTTCCTTCATCTGCGTTAAAAAATTGTTGGGCAATGATGAGTACAGTAATGCTTGTTCACAATGATAATAATAATAATGATAATAATAATAATAATAATAATAATAAAAGCAGTACTCCAATATATACTACCGGTATTGATAAAGATTTTAATAATGATTGGTTTTGGTTTCATCTTTATTCCCTTCCATGTACGGAAACCTTATAAACATCAATAAATTTCAATGCAAAATCACAATGACGAAAATAATACAAGGATTCAAAATAGGTACAAAACCTGGTATGTGAATTTCCAACAAAACCCTCTCATGTACTATAATTTCAAGAATTTTCGTAGCTAACAGGCAAGCCCAAATGGTTCAAGTGATGTGATAAATGGCATAGAATGAAAACAGATCTTATATTTGCCATCCAAGAAGCTTGCAATTGATAATACTATTCATGTTCTGGAGAGACAGAGTAAGGGCTTAAAATTACTTTGATGGATCCTAGGACTATTCAGAACAAGTCACTTCCAAGTATTGTCATGCAATACAAAATCCTCTAGCAGATGATAACCACATATGTGTACTGTGTATATAATGTGGGTACGATAACAATACATATGAACGGCCATTCAGTGATCTCCCCAGACAACACAAAGAGTGGACGAGAATGTGCAGTAGGTATGGTTGTTGAGTATAACAGCACCCGACCTTGAGCCCTTGTGACCTTGACCTTGGGAGTAGATGGCTGGTTGTTGCAGACAAAACACCATCATGGTATATGGAACAATTGTGTGAATTTACATCAAAATCTGTCCATTCATATGGAAGTGGACACGAAACTGCAGACGTGCTGACGGGCGTGAGGTGGTGAGAGTCTCTCCCTACCCTTTGGTGACGAGATCACGTGGTGGCCACTTCAAACCTTGCCGGGAATACATTTGCCGTTCCTACTGACACCCAGTGGGCTCTCTCAATCTATTTTGCGTCAGTCCCGACCGACAGCCAGTGCGTAGAGACTAATGGGGATCACTTGATATATACAAAGATGGACATTATATTATGGCGCATCTCGATGAAATCCTGATGAGAATCACAGTGAAAATCTGTCTACTTTAATTATACAAATATTTCATATCTGTTGTGATATCCCCATGGTTGTTCAATATACTGTATGTAAGGATGGGGTGATAAGTAAAAACACGAGTAATGGGGACAGGGATGGAGTTGGTAACGAATGGTAATGGAAGGAATATCTCAAATTTGTTGTATGCTGATGATGCAGTACTGCTTGCAACTACAGGACAAGACCTTAGTAAACTAGTTCAGAGTTCTGCTGATGTCTGTGAGCATCGTTCCTTGACAGTAAATGTAATGAGTAAAGTGATGGTAATCGAGACAGACGGTGACTCCCAGTGTGATGTTACAGTGAATGGAGAAAGACTGGAATCGGTGAAAGAGTTCAAGTACCTGGGTACTGTGATAGAGGAGAGGAAAATGTGCAAAAGAAGTGGAAAGTAGAGTGACACAAGGAAGGAAAGTAGCTGGTACAATGAAGACCTTGATAAGAAACAGAGGCTTGAGTCTTGCAGCTACGCGAGGCTTTCATGGAGAGTTAGTGCCAACTTTAACATATAGATATGAGACTATGGTGTGGCATGAAAATGAAATGTTAAGAGTGACAGCACTGGAGATAGGACTGCTAAAGAATGTATGTGGAGTACAGAGAGTGGATAGGATACGAAATAATGTCATTAGTGAAAGATGTGGAGTGAGGACGTCCGTGGACACCAGAATAGAAAAGAGTATACTGAGATGGTATGGTCATGTGGAGACAATGGATGACAACAGAGTGGTGGAAAAGGTATATCTGAGGGAAACTGAAGGAGGAAGGAGGCGAGGTAGGCCAAGGAGAAGGTGGAGGGATATGGTGGATGTGTGTGAGGAAGCAAGGTACGGAAGTCGGTGAGGCTAGGGGATTGACAAGAAACCGAGCTGGCTGGATGAATGTTATGAGAAGTGAATGATCAGGGATTTGGCACCCCTTTTTAACATGACAGCGTTCGGACTGACTCTACTTGACACCTTTATGTGATGCTACAGAATGTGGTGAATGTTTTTTGGCGTATCAGATAGAGCCAGGAACCTGAAGGCTTGAATGATGAGTGAATGGAAGGATGGGCCATTGAACTAGGCAAACTTTGGCTGTCTGGACGTTGCTACCCCCCTAGGGTGAGAAAGGAGGTCCGGATGATGATAATGATGATTCATAATATTTATTCACAACTAGTCAATTATTTTGTAACATGAATCTTGTCATCTCAGCATTTATAAGGAGACATGATTTGTTTACCCACGGCTGAAATGAAATGTTTTTTTTTTTTTTTTAATTCGTATTAAACCTTCATCCAAAATTAACAATATTCTGAAATAAACATAAACAGCACCTCTTAAAACTAAAGTGACTCTATATTATGGAATCACTTTAGTCAGTTATAGAATCTATAACTTACCTTTCAAACAATACTGTATATGCACAACAGAAAATGACAATATAGTGAGTGGTAGCTTGGAAAGAAAGAACACACTTTTATTTCATAATTTTTTTTTAATCTGCCATTATATACTACAAATATGAAATGTTCAGATGCAGTTCTTACGAATTATCGTTGAATATTTTTCAAATGGAGAAGGCTGGGAAAAGTGGTTGGAAGGATGCACAATGTGTTTGGTCCCCGTCCCACATCCTGGTAATGAACAACTCTGACCTGACTGTGTGGCAAAAATTCGTCTAACCAACAGAAAAAAGAAAAAAAATGAGCTGATAGGATACAGTTAACCAACAGGTTATTAATTTTGTGGTACTGTTACATAAACATTGACAATTCACTGGTCAACAAAATCTAAAAAGTGTTAAGGTTCTAGTATACCATATTTTGAGGTGATTCTAAGCAACATAAACCTGTAAATTTCTAATAATAATATCCAGTTTCTGCTAGCACGTCCAGTTTTCAATAACCAGCACACCATAGGAAAATATGCTAGTACGTGGGAAAATCGCACGCCAGATATTCTTGAATTATAATTTAAGAATATCTGGCGTGCATAATAATTATTACGTCTTCAATCCTTTTCTTATACATCAGGTGAAACTGAGATTTTCTACCTCATTCTCCAAAGCTGAAATTTTCCCATCACAATCTTCAATAGCCTTGTGCAGCTCACTTTTTTCATCTGACCTCACATTGCTATTTTATGTGATTTGTAACTTGTTCTTAAGTCAGGGCCACAATAACTGCCTTCTCCAAATCCTGACTGATTGATTCCGATATTACTGGTTAGCTGTCTCGACCACATCAGCATTTCAAGTGTTTCACTTACTGTCGTCACACATTCCATAACCGAAATTTGCTCAGGACCAGGTTCAGTCCAACAGTCTTTCATATTATTACTGTACCTTCCTGAATCTTCACTGCCACAATTTACACTTACTAGCGTATTCTTCACATGTTCACACAGCATCTAACAGGGTCACATCACCATCATTACCTTCAAAAGAGGTGAATAGCCAGCAAAAACTGGGGCAGCACACTCGCCATCTCTCCTTCAGAAATTCTTGTTCAGCTTAGGAAAGACTTCGTACTGGAGGGGTAAGACAGAGCTTTCATTATTTCCTTCACTGCAGGGTTGCTCTCTTAAACTGCACAAATATGAACGTAACAAGAACAAAACATTCAACATCAGATTGAAGAAGTTAAATTAGCTGATTTACTGCTTATTTTCATTTCTCGGTCGACGAGTAGGCTTGTGAAATGAATGAAAATACTTGAATGGACACATTTTCCCCACCCTCGAGCTTTCTTTGCGTTAAAATATGTTGAACAATTACAGTGATTTATATTTCACCCAGTGTGTGTGTGGGGGGGGGGATGCGAGATGTAATGATAATGATGAAAATGATAATGATAATGACAATGATGATAATAACGCTGATAATGATGATGTTGATGATGATGAGGAAATTATAATTCCAATTATTTAAGTTCTCAAAGCCTTCGAACTCTCCCACATTTCATTTAGTCCCCTATCAATCGGCAGGTTAAAAAAAAAAAAAAATGAAATAGTTTCACTTACCCTTAACCTCTTTCCTTTGGTATCTGGACAAGTATCCATTAAAAAAATAATAATAATAATCTTCCTCTCTGCGAAAAATAAAAAATAACCCATCCAGCCCGTACACGTCACTTGAATCATGCTGTAGTTGCTACCAAATGATTTTATTTGGCGTAGGAGAGCACACTACTAGCCTATCAGAGGTGTATACTACAGATTCTCACTTTTATGTCTTCCCACTGAATATATCGTCAGGTTGAGGCAAGAATTAAATAACAGGGATGCCCTCGATTTGAACTGGGACAAAACAACTACCTTATAACACATTTCATTGTGTCCTCTCAAATCTATTAACACTCATTACCTTTTCATCTTCTTACTTGATCATAAGGAAAGCATGATTCTGAAAAAAGTGTGGGGGTGAACTGAAGGGACGATCTCTAACTTTTGCTGATACATACAGGAGAAAAATCAAGGCTTAGGATTAATGACAATCAACTACCGTACACTAAGGCCATTAAGGCAAACAGCTTTTGTCAAGGCTCAGTCTTCTTTCCCTGCAAAACGACATGCAGCCATCGATTTCGTCAAAAAGCTGGAAGAACAGGGATAACAAGGTGAAAATAAATACAATTCAGTGAGATGCATATTTGTACTGTGATGTCATTTCCCAGATCCCAACACCTCATAAGACGTATCATACAGCTAGATGGTCATGTCTTATATATCAATCAAGACGCATTAACCCCACAGTTAGGGGGTGCCTTTCTATATTTTGCTGTTACCAGATTAGTTTATTCAGTTTAAGACAAATTTCAGCAGAGAAGTTGATGAAGGTTATGTCCAGCCCCCTACAGTTCGAAAAAAAAAAAAAAAAGGCTGAATAAAACTGCTTGGATTGCAAGAATGAATACAAAGGGGCTAATTTCGTCCTCCCTCTACTTCGGCTTGTAAACAGCCCACAAAAATAAAAATAAAAATAAAAGGGCATCGTACCCCGGCTTATGGCGTGAGTGGCAGCAAACCCCCCACCTGGCATAATCCCATGGCCGAGACAGCCAATAGCGCCAAGTTACACGGAGGCGGGGACTGCACCAGCCTATCCCAGCACACACCACTGTAGGTGAGGCAACAAAGTCATAATTATAGATGACAAGCAGGATGGGTAATGCGAAGGTTATGACGTCACAGGGACAGCAGGCTATTTTCACGCGTTCACTGTCAGAAGCAAGTGTGTCCGCGTCATTGGGGGAAGTATAAACAAACTAGGTCATGGGGTTTGCATTCGTAAATGATTATTACATGTGGTACAGAAGTGACTGAGTTTTTGTTTCATACGTGTGCATTTAACCCGAAGATCGCATGGGGATTGCTAACGACGGGTAACACTAGCTGACGTTAGCCAAAATAAAATTGACAAGTGGTCAGTCGAGGTAGGTTTAATTGTTAATAAGGAACATTTCCTAAATGGGGAATTAGCTTATTCTTTGCAATGAGTGGTTACGTGAGTTCTTATTACGTGTACAATCAGACTGAGAGGATACTGGTATACCAGTATCTAATATGTGCACCATCAGATTGAGAGGATACTAATATACCAGTATCTGATTAGTTATTGCTTTAACTGAGCACTTTAGTAACTGCAATAACACCGACGACAAATGCTCGTCTGTATGATAAAATGAGATCAGAACATAAAAGTACTTTGAATATTCCATTTACAACAATATTTGATCTACAAGCATACTGTAATGGGTCATACTCTTGTAGGTTTTGGGAGGCATGTAGTACACTCGTTAGCTATACAGTAGCGTCTATCCACTCTCTCGTACCCCTGGCTGGGGGAAAGTTCCAGCCAAGATTTCGCACCAAACGAAGGCTTGTTGTCCATTGTTAGAGGAAGTTCGAAGTTTTGTTACACTGCAAGAGGAAAATTTCGCGACAACAATGTTTCTCATGCATTTAACAAAGCTTCCAGTTACCAACAACCGACATTCTATCAGTGTGAAACTCTGTCTACAACTTCTTTTCAACCAGGGAAGGACTGGAGGGTGAACAGAAACTATGGCTCACGTGTTTAACATTTTCATGTCAAACTGAGGCGTCTTGTTTCCTTTCCCTCCAAATTTATTTTCACAAGTGGTATATCAATATTCTTGTCTATGCTGATAATACAAAAGATATTACAAGTATCCCTAACCAAAAAGATTTCTGCTCCCAGGGGTGCGATGAACTCAGAAATGCCTTTTTTTTTTTTTTTTTTTTTTTTTTTTTTTTTAATGCAAGGAAGAAGGAATCAAAGGCATGCAGACCGCGAGATTAATCCCACAAAGAAAAAATAAAAACAAAACAGCAGAGAGCCAAACCCAAGAGCGGTTCATATAGAATACCAGGACACACAGCGTTTAAAGGACTAGAGGTCATAGGCAATAGGAAGCACAGACAGACGAAGACAGTTCCAGAGCTGATTTATTGCACAGATGAAGGACACACACACACACACACACACACACACACACACACACACACACACACACACATATATATATATATATATATATATATATATATATATACCAGCTAACGCCTCATCGATATAGGCCGGAGGTGGACATTTTTCACATCTGATAAAGAAGGGAATCCCGGGGGAAGGACGTATGAGCTTCACGACTATGAGCCGATTGGCGGAGGGCGGCACACTTAGCACCCTTCCAGCAAAATCCCTCGCAAAGGAACTCGGGGAGTTAATGGGTTAAATCCTTCACCCCAAAGACATTCATGCAATTAAATCAGGCTCCCTAGAGACATTTTATTCATTTAGAAGGGACCTCTTGTACTGCAGGAGTTAAGTCTGTATCCAACACTCTCAGTTCAAAGTCTTTATCAAATAGAAGAAAATCACCTGGAAAATCTATCTATCTATATACCTAGGCTGCTTCCCCCAAGGAAAGGGAGGTAGCCGAGACAGGACGACTCACTCTCCATTTACTCATCCATTCAAACACATTCATTCGCATCTTAGCCCCAAAGGGGAGAACGGACAGATCCTCACCGCACCACACCGCACAAGGGTCAACTGGGCAATGCAATCAGTGACATCCGCAGCAGGGCCCGACAGCAGAACTGGTTTAACCCTGCCACATCATAACAGACCCATCCCCTTACCCGCACCTGACCTGACTAGCTGATCAGACCAAATGCGGGAGAATATCCCCTCAGGGCTGCGTCATCACTTATTCATTCACAATTTCTCTCCATTTATTTCTGTCACGCACAGCCACTCTTCCTTGCTCAACAGACATCCCTCTCGCATCCAGCGCTCTCTTCACACTGTCCATCCATCCTATTCGTGGTCTTCCTCTCAGCCTTACACCTCTCACATCAGATCTAGTTATCTTTTTCACCAATCGCTCATTATCCATTCTCTCCATATGCCCAAACCATTGCAACACCCTCTGCTCAACTCTGCCAGCCATCTCCCGAACAACTCCAGTTCTCCTTCGCACTTCATCATTTCGCACCCGATCCATACGCGTCACTCCACACATACTCCTCAGACATCTCATCTCCATTACATTCAAACTTTTCCTCTCTGCTACACCCATATTCCATGTTTCAGCCCCATATAATGCAATCGGTACCACAACACCCTCATACAGCCTTCTCTTTACATCCATTCTAAGCGAACGACATTTAAACACTTTTTTCATTCCTCCCAGCACCTTTCCTACTTCATTTATTCTAAACTTCACTTCTGCATCTATTCTTCCATCCACAGCAACATGTGACCCTAGATATTTAAAACAATCTACCTCCTCAAGCAACTCACCATTCAAAACTATATTCATCCCCCTACCATCTATCAACCTCGTACACTTCATCACTTTACTCTTATTCTCATTTACTTTCAATTTCCTCCTTTCACACACCCTTCCAAACTCCTCTACCAACTGTCTCAATCTCTCCTCTGAATCAGTCACCAGTGCAGTATCATCTGCAAACAGCAGCTGCTTCAGATTCCACTCTCCTCCATCAACATTTACCAGACTCAGACCACCTAAAACTCTTGCATTCACCTCCCTTACAACACCATCCATGTAAATATTAAACAACCAAGGCGACATCACACATCCCTGTCGCAGCCCCACTCTCACGGGAAACCACTCACTCACAGCATTTCCCACTCTTACACACGCTCTACTATTTACATAAAAACTTTTCACCCCTTTTAGTAACCTACCATCAAGTCCATACAATCTTAAAACAGTCCACAAAGCCTCCCTATCAATTCTATCATACGCTTTCTCCAAATCCATAAATGCCCAAAACACATCCTTGCCTTTCGCTAAATACTTTTCACACACTTGTCTCACAGCAAACACCTGATCAACGCATCCCCTCCCTCTCCTAAAGCCACACTGCTCATCACTAATCACTCCCTCTGTACCCTCTCTAACTCTCATAATTAACACTCTACCATACACCTTACCTACAACACTCAACAGACTTATACCCCTAAAGCTAGTACATTCATACTTATCACCCTTGCCTTTATACAACGGGACCACACAAGCACTTGCCCAGTCAATTGGCACCATACCTTTCTCAAAACACACATTCAACAATCTTACTAACCAGTCAACAATAGTCACTCCACCACCCTTCAGGCATTCCACAGCACACCCATCCATACCTGCAGCTTTCCCTGTTTTCATCTCCTTTACTGCCTTCTCCACTTCCTCCTTCGTGATCAAAGAATCATTCAACTCTCCCAACACATTTATTCCTTGCACCCTTCCATCCGCCACAATCTCAGCCACCCTTTCCTCCTCTACATTTAACAATCTTTCAAAATACTCTGCCCATCTCTTCCTTACTGCATCCATCTCAATTAACATCCTTCCATCCTCTGATTTTACTCGTTCTTCCTTCCCAGACTCTCCCTTTCGCACCCTTTTCACCTCCTTCCAAAACATTTTCTTATTCTGCTGAAAATTCTCTGTCAGCTGCCTACCCCACCTCTCATCTGCTGCCACTTTAGCATCACGCACAGCCCTTCTCGCTCTATTCCTCTTCTCCTTATACCTTTCATATGACATCTCATCCTTCCTCTGCAGCCACACTTCATATGCACGTCTCTTCTCAGCCACAGCCATACTTACTTCCTCGCACCACCATTCACTTCCTTTTCTTACACCACCACCCACACGTCTCACACCACACACCTCTTCTGCATGCCCCACCACAGCACTCTTAAACAACTGCCATTCCTCCTCCACGCTGCCATTTTCCCGATCTTTCACTGCGTTCCACTCATCTTTCAATTTCTCCTGATACTCTATCTTTTTCTCTCTTTTACCCAACTCACTCACTTTCAAAACCTCCCTGCCACACCTAACCCTCCTAGCTCTCACCCATCTCTTACCTACTCTTAACTTTCCCTCCACCAGGTAGTGGTCAGACATACCTCCACCCTCCCCTCTCAGAACTCTCACATCCAACAATCTTCCTATTACATTCCTAGACACAACCACATAGTCCATCAAGGCTCTATCAACAACACTTCCACCCTCCTGTCTCACCCATGTATACTTATATATATCTTTCTTCTCAAACAGCGTATTCCCAATCACCATCTCTCGCTCAACACACATCGCTATCATTCGTTCCCCATTTTCATTTCTTCCAGGCACACCATGCATACCAACTACACCTTCAACTGCTACATTTCCCACTCTAGCATTCAGATCTCCCATCATTACCACATTCACATTCGCTCCAAAACTCTGCAGACACTCATCAACATCATTCCAGAAAGACTCCTCTCTTGTTCATCCCTTTCACTACCAGGCCCATATGCACTCACAAACACCCACAACTCACGTTCAAATTTCGCTTTCACCCACATCAGTCTCGATGACACCTCCTTCCATTCAATCACACACTGCTGAACTTCCGGACTCACTAACAAGGCCACACCTTCTCTTGCCCTTCCTCTATCAACACCTGACAATCTTCCATTCACACTTCCAAACATAGATTCCCCCTTCCCTTTCATCTTCGTTTCACTCAAAGCTAACACATCCAACTCTCTTCTCACAAACATTCTCCCAATCTCCTCCCTTTTAGCCTCAATCGTACTACATCCACGCACATTCATAGACCCAATCTTCAGGGTACGGGGATAACTCCATCCCCCATCCCTTTCTCTGGCCTGTCTCTTTTTAGGAACTACAAAACAGAGGAGGGGGTCCCTAGTCCCCTCACCCCGCCCCTTTTAGTCGCCTTTTACGACACGCAGGGAATACGGTGGCAGTATTCTTCCTAACACAACCTGGCCGCAGAGTAGTAGTACCACCCCATCGTGCGGCCAGGTTGTGTCCCCCCCGCCACAGGGGTCACCTGGAAAATGCATTCAGAAAATAAAAAATGTCAGCGAACTTATTATGTTATAGATGGAAACGGTCTCAGTGCTAAACAGATATAAAAGCACAGAAGAGAATATTCAGGTCAATATGCACAATAAATCGTTGAAGGGCTGCCACGAAGCCTCCCATGCCAGTGAAAACACGGCCCAAAATCTTCACCCTAGTCTTTTTTCACACACAGCAGAAAGAAGTCGAGACCTAGATGGAAAAGAGACTCTTGCTGTTTATATTCAGGGGGGAAAACTGTTTTCCTTGGCATATATTAACCCAATCATCTCAGTTACGAGGGGATGAGATTAATAAACAAATTTACGAACAATTTCAAATTGTAAATAAGATCTCTTGTAGAGGGAAGAAAAAAAATGAAGAGTACAGAGTTCTTATGTAACGTGTTCTTTGTAGGGAAACATCACTGAATCACAGAGCGAATTAACGTAAGACTGTATATGGGCCACGGCCTATATGCATATTACAGTACTAATGATGATGATAATAATGATGTTGATGTTAGCTGGAGAGATGGTAACGATGGTATTTTTGGTGATGGTGGTGGTGGTGATAGTCGTGGTACCTGAATGCTGACTACAGTCCATGATGGCGCCACAGCGGTAGGGGAAATTGACCTGTGGCTGGCCTCAGCAGTTCCTTCATTTGTCTCACTACATTCCACATCACATTTTCCCTCAACACACATTTATCTTTGCCCATCATACTGCGTCCTTTTTTTTGTCTGTGCGAATTTCTTACAGTGTCTCTTCGTCACACTTTTCCTTTCACTGTTTTGTCTTCCGTAAAATTATTCTTCAATCTATGGCACTGGGCGGGAAAAATAGGTTGGAATGATGATGATGATAATGATGTGTGTGTGTGTGTGTGTGTGTGTGTGTGTGTGTGTGTGTGTGTGTGTGTGTGTGTGTGTGTGTGTGTGTGTGTGTGTGTGTGTGTGTGTGTGTGTGTGTGTGAATGCTCGCGCGCGCACTTTTGACTCAGCGGAGCACATACCTATTATTAATTCGTTGCGGGAACAAGGAATAAACGAAAACATTCTCCTCGAAAACATATACAAAGAGGGAACAGCTACAGTTAAGTTACATAAACACTGAAAATTTTAAGACTGAGAAAGGCGTACGTCACCAAAATTATTTAGAGCATGCCTTGAAAGCATTTACAGAAAGTTAAAACGGGATAACAAAGGAATAAACTTAGATGGAGAAATCTTAAAACCATTTAGGATTTGCTGATGACATTGTCCTAATCTCAAAAACGGCAGTGACATACATGAAATGTTCTGTCTATCTATATACAGCCAGAAGCCATAATCCCGTAAGGGTGGTCGTTAATCGTTTATGAGAAGGTGGTAGGATGTATGTCGACGGTGGTGGAGATGGAAGTTAGGTAACAGAAGGAATGAACAGGCGTGAATAACGGCGTTTGCAGGGAATATGCCGGCAGGGTTGGAGAATGGATAAGGTCAGGAAATGCGATGGGATGAAGTGGAGCAGCGAAACTGATATGCGGTAACCTCTGATAATGAGGTTCGAGTATATGGAGGGTCAAGGAGGACAGAAACGGGGCGATGGGTACGAGGAAGAGAATAGAATGTTGGTGTTGGAATGTTGGGGGCTGGAACGAAGGGAGGACTGCAATGAACAGGGTAACTGGAATGGAGGAGAGTGGTGTTGAGGGGACTTGAAAGGACTGGAACCAAGAAGGGACTGGAGTTAACAACAGCCAATTCCTCTCCTAGCGATATATAAACCCCTTCACAGCAAA
Organism: Coenobita brevimanus; assembly: GCF_032717465.1. Taxonomy (NCBI): domain Eukaryota; kingdom Metazoa; phylum Arthropoda; class Malacostraca; order Decapoda; family Coenobitidae; genus Coenobita; species Coenobita brevimanus. The sequence continues at coordinate 6,859,582 of NC_137016.1, read as the reverse complement.
AGGTTTTCCACAGCTTTGAAAAGTGGTATGGCAGTAGCAAGAATAGGAGTGGAGAAGTGTCATTGTACTGATGGTGTTCAAACAAGGCTATGAGAGGTCTACTATAAATGTAACAGTCCTTGTGAGGTCCACAGTGTGACTGGACCATCTCCTCGGAGAGAGTGTGGTGGCCTGAAGCCCTTATCATTGCTGCGAAGTACCAAGAGGGAAGATGTGTCTGTAAGAAGTGTTACGTATATGAAAGTCGAAGCGTTGTAATGGTTGTGTGCCACAGTTTATATGTAGCCACAGGTCATCACAATGAACAGAGTTTTCTTTATGTGTGTGACTCAGGACATAGACTTGATACTCCGTTCCCTGAAGCTTAGCAGTCCTACGTGTTACACACTTTCACATGTCACCACTTCGGTCTCACAGTCCATAATGAATACGTGTTAGGGCTATCTCATTTAGGAGTGGCTTAGTGGTATTCGCGGATGTTATTATGACATTTCAGTAGACTTCGTGTAAGATCAGTAAAGTGTGCTTGAGGAATATTCACACAATCAACTGTTCCCTTCTCAGCTTGGAATCGAACTCGTGTCGTTTCGGACAGTAGACCTCTCTTCTGCCTTTAGAGGATGACATACTCTCAGCACACACACACACACACACACACACACACACACACACACACACACATTATGTCCTACGGCTTGAATTTCGAGCAGCACAAATAGACCGCGAAACGAACACGCTACCATTAAAACACTGTGGCTTCGGTCTACCATAGGATAAATAGATATATTACTAAGGTTTCTGAGGCCTGAACAATCCAGATTCACACCCAAGATGTCTACAGTTGACTGAAATCTAGCTCTTCAAATTCTTGTGGAATACCGCCTCAAGTATCAACAAGGTCTGCTTGCAGCCTGTGTCGCTCTCAAGAAGCACCTGACTCAGCAAATCGGGAGGAATGATAAGAACTCCTGTGACTCCATGGGATCCCCGCAAGGATATTCCGATTGATTGCTGGCCTGTATTAAACACTATGAATGCTGTCAGGTGTGGAGGAGAAATACCCGATTTCTTCCCAGTAAGTATTGTAGTGGGATGTGCCCTGGCTCCCCTGCTTTCAACATGGGCATGGATTGGACACTTGGCCGGACAGGAAGCCGAAGTCGCTGTGGAGCATCAACTGGCAATTTCAGGGTTAATGACCTTGACTTGTTGATGACGCAGTAATCCTTGCGTATTGGCTGGAGATACTACAAAGTGCCCTCGATGAATTTCACGACAATGCAAAACCATTGGGTTTAAAGATCTCTTCGGCCAAGATCAAGGTCCAGGCATTTGATGGCTTGTTTGATGAAGCAATTCAGTCCGTCTTAAAAAGATTCACTTATTTTGGTAGTGTGGTAAATAACAATGGATGGTCAGACGATGAGATTGCTTGTCGCATCGACCTAGACTAATGGGTTATGAATTCATGCAACTCAGTATTTAGCATTGCTGTAATATGTGTAAAAGGACGAAAATTCGCATCTTCACGGCACTGATGCTCCAGGTCTTACTCTAACAGTTCGGCTGTCAGCCATGGACCCTAAACAGTGACCTGCAGCATATACTATTCGTTTTGTACTAAGTGCTTTTGCAGGATCACGGGATTTCACTGGTACGACTTATTACTCACATATGTTAGCGCTAACTCTAGTTATATAAGCATGAGGCCCGTTTTCCATAGGGTGACCCTGCCCACAGGGTGATCTCAGAGACAGTTAGTTTGGGGTGGACGGGACCAAGGGAAAGGCCACGGAACTCATGGCTTGAGCAGGGTAATCGTGGAGGATTGCATGAAGGGACCTATTTGGGTAGAGTCGCCCCAAAATATCTGCCCCCACCCACCATGATGATGATGATGATGATGATGACAATGTTACTGATACGGAATCCAGAGAAAAACTAGCAAAATACAAACCAATTTTACACACACACACACACACACACACACACACACACACACACAAACTTCTTCCGTGATACCTTCTCTCTCTCTCTCTCTCATCCTAACACGGACGTAATGGGACACATCTAGGTCAGGCGACACTTGACTCAAATTGAAAAATAATGGAATTTATCACACATTTCCCGCCCATAACATCCTCTTTAAGCTCTCCCTCTCGTCAGGGTGTGGAACTCTCTCTCTCTCTCTCTCTCTCTCTCTCTCTCTCTCTCTCTCGGTTCTTATGTCTTTTTTATTGCTCATTCGTATGCTTCCCTCTGTTTGATCTCTTTCCCTTTATATCACCTACCACACCTGATCGTCTTACATGTTTTCTGCTTTAGTGCCAAATGGCCGCAGCTGCCGGACACCAGCTTGCTCAGTCACTCTCTCTCTCTCTCTCTCTCTCTCTCTCTCTCTCTCTCACACACACATACACACACACCTTTCCGTCATTTCGCTCTGCACTGGCCACCTTTGCCCGCAACTGGCCACACCTAAACAGCATCTTTATATGAGTCAAGCTCTGTACTAGGTTAAATTAAGAGTCCAGATGAAGTAACCTGAAGAACAACATTGATAAATACCGTTGACTTCCTTTTCAGGTAGATAGTTTTAAGATCTCCTTTCTTTCCTATAAAATTTCCATGACTTTTTTTTATGCTGTATGGTGATCCTACTCACTATTTCCTGCCGGCTTCAGATGGAGGTTTGGTAAGGGGGGGGGGCCTTCCTGTCTTCCTATTCTTGTCCTTAACCGGTAGAATAGTTTTGTTAGTGACAACCTTCCTTATAATCACCCACGAAAGGATTAACTGGTCTGTAGCTGTTTGCTTTCTTTTGTGCTCCTTTGTACGTCAAGGGAAGGGACTGGTGGGGAGGGGGAGGAGGAGAGAACGGAGGAGACGGTAATGAAAAAGGAAAGATAAGAAAGGTGAACATGCAAGTGAAGGGAACTGGAGGGCAGGAAAACGGAAAAGATGGAAATAAGGCAGGTTTTAACTGACGAGAGGAAGTATTGAATGAAAAAAAAAAAAAATGGAAATAAAGCAGACAGTAAATGAAGGCAGGAAGGAAGGATGAGAAGGGAAGGGCGAGATTAAAGGAAAGGGGCATGAGGGAAAGGGGAGGAAAGGATGGGGAATACAAAAGTACAGAAATCAAAGAAAATGAAGGTAAGTAGAGAAATTTAAGTGTGGAGGAAGATATTAGAGAGGAAAGATAATGGAAGGAAATGACAGGAAAAGAAAGCAAAGGACGGAATGAAAGGAGAGGAAAGGAAAGGAAAGGAGAGGAAATTAAAGACAGTCAAAGTAGGGGAAAGGGGTTGAAGTTAAAAGGATAGTCAAAGACGGGAACTTATGACGGAAAAAAATGGAAGAGGTGAGTACGGACATGCGATATAGCAAGTAGCAAAGCGGTGCATTTTCTGAGGAAAAGAGAAATGGAGCAGAAAGGAAAAGATAGGGGAAAGGAGTAGGATAAGCAATACAAGGAAAGGGAAGGAGGGGAAAAAAAAGAGGGGAAGTGAAAGGAAGCTAAAGGAAGAAAGGATAGAAACGAACGAATACGAACGTCGGATGGAAAGTGATCCAAGGAAAAGAATGGGAGGAAAGGAAAGGAATGGAATGGAAAAGGTAAGAGAGGAAGTAGAAGAGAGCAACCACGGCCATGTGACAGGGAGAGTAAGTAGCAGATTGGCTCAAGTGGTGTGTGGAAAGGTCTTACAATCTTCACTGCTTCCTCGTCCTCGCACTTCACACATTTTTGCTCCTTCGTTGAATTCGTGAAAATATACATTTATTTAAGTTTTTTATAAGGTTCATCATGTACTTCTTTCATGTAATTTTCTGATTCACTTAATTTCTTTTTACAACTCTACTACATGATCGTTTAACCAGTCCTTACACTTCCATATTTCGTTTATTTCGTCCCGCTAAATCTTCTTTCAAATTCTTCCATTAAACGCCTACGTATGATTCGATTTTTTTTTTTTTTTCTTGCTGTCTTCACACAAACTAGTTCAGCTGGAAAGACTGTTAGACCAGGAAAGGTTTAATTATAAGTTTCACTATGGGAGGTCTTTCTAAAACTGAGTAAAATAGGGGGGTGGTTACCAGATTAAACAAAAGATAGCCGTCACTGTACTGAAGGGGTTACATTACCCAAACAAATCGTTCACTGCCTATGTGTAGCGACCCGTCTTCACACACACATCTTCTGTCTATCTATCTATTGCCAGACGCCTTAATCCCATCCGGGTGGCCACAAACAAATCGCCTCCACGTCGCCCTGTCCCCCACCATTTCACTGCCCTGCTCCCAGCTCACACCCCCCTCTCTCATATACCTCTTACGCGGGTTAAATAAAATCGTCCCGTGACAGCAAAAATAAAACAAGACTCAGAAAGGCTTTATAGGGTATATGACCAACTTCCCATCTCCACAGCCTGATCTCGAGTGGGTTGAATTAAATCATCTGGTGTCATCAACAGAAAATAAACAGATATCATTGTACAAAACGAAGTCAAAAATATGGTTTCCGCTAATCTGAATAAAACCACCTGGTAGTAACAAGAAAGAGACGCCATTAGAGTGAAGGAGATGAAAATGATTTACTTTTTCCCTTCATATTGTTATCTCAAGTGCATCACATATCGGCAAAACATCATCCACTCACCTGATGTAGTGCCGCCTAATGGTTTCCCGCAACCAGGAAATTATTTACAACGCTAGATGGTACCCACATAACCATATAACAGGGTGATGTAGAGCCTATTATGGTTCCCCCGTTAACTAAGTGGAGAGACGTAAATTCGGCATCCATCAAGGAACCAGACCTCCACACTTTTCCACGTACTTCGCTGTCCACCCCAAAGGAAACATCGGTTCACTGCAAGGGATGGCTCTGCAAGGGAGGTCGCTGGGTTTGCTCGGCCAGACAGACCGGGGATGCTCTACTTTTGTTACTACACATGTTCATTCTGTTATCAGATGGTGACTCTCTCTCTCTCTCTCTCTCTCTCTCTCTCTCTCTCTCTCTCTCTGTATCTATCTATTTATCTACCTATCTGTCTATGTGTCTGTTTGTCTGTCTTCCATTTACTATTAAGATCGGATCACCTACAAAGTATTTCAAGGACAGTGTTGTCTGTAAATGTAAAGCTCTCCCAGCTAAACGGACAATCATTAAGGAATAAGATACATTACGGGACATAAAGGCGACACTGCAACAGAAAGTAAAGTGTAAACTCCTTCACTACGATATTTTTTTCTTGATATCTCCAGACGATTCTCTTAAGATTAGAAGTGACTCTGAACTGGAAGGCTGAATATAGTTTTCCTTACTTCCCCAATATTGGAAGCCTTGGTAATGTTAACTACAGTCCTCTGAAAGTAGTAAGAATGTTGCTCCATCGGATTCAAGGAGTTACGGAGCGAAAGTTTAAGGCAGAGTCATCATCTGGAATTATTTTACCTATCTGAAGCTCCCAACCCGTGATAGGAGACTCCAAACCTCTGATTTTTTGTGGCTAGGTTTGCAAGATTTCATTTTGACACAGCTTCGGGAGTATGTAGATGAACTTTTAGCAGCGACTGTACAAAGAATATTTGGTTTTAGTCAGTTTACGGGGGCACGGAGACCTGAAGTTCTAGGGTATCACATTCTTCACTGGTCTGAGTTAAGTTTGGTTAGGATATTAGGCTAAGATAGTTGACATTAATACTGGCTAAGTTTGGTTTGAGTGGATGAAGTTAACTTTGGTTGGAGACAAGTTCAGGATGGGGAAGAGAGACAAATAGATTGTTAATTTAATTATTATGGTCGGTTCAGTTAGATTACGACAAGAAAGGATATTGAAGTATGTGTTGTTTTCAATCTTCTGAGATGGAGACGTCTCCATTAGGCTGAAAACAATAGCCTCACTGTCGTACCAATAAAATATTCCTGTAACACTCGGCCTTCACACGATAAGGATTATGTCACTTCATACTGTCAAGGGTAGAGGTCGTTCAGTGTGGTTATTAAGGACACAACCAATTCTACTGCCAGGTTACCAAGGACACAGCCTACAGCAGCAGGTTTATTACAGATACAACCAACTACAATAGGTAGGGTGCGCGGGGCGGGAGTGGCTTACACTTGCTGGGATTCAGGTGTGGTGGTACTGAAGGCTACCGTGCTCTGTTAACATATTACCATCATCACTGCGATGTTTGTTTTTCGTTCGCTGTCACTTGGCAAATTATATTAATACCGACATATACTGTATTATATACTAAGTTTCACAGGAACGACTGATACATATACATAAACATACATACATACATATATACTGTATATATGCTGATATCCACGAGGAAAACGAAACACGACAACGTCTGAAGCGCTTTCGTGTACCCACAGCGTTAGGGGAATACAAAAAATCAATTGGGACATTTTTGTTTCCTTTTATATATGTTTATATTTACATATATTCACCAGGGATTTCATATACATATATATATATATATATATATATATAGCTTAGAGAGAGAGAAGTGCAGACTTGAAGATGTCTTAAAAAATAAACGAAAACGGAACACACACACACACACACACACACACACACACACACACACAATTCAATGCCACGTCTCTGCTTAGGAAGATACAGACCGGAACGATGATGATGATGATGTGTGACAATGACAGCGTGTTACTAATCAACCGGCATTAGCAATAATAAAACTTAAAAGTACTACGAGACCGCGTATCTCTGCTAACGCCAGGTAAATGTCAATTAATTGATCAGCTCATGCTGCCCTTATTGTTAGTCGCGTTTGCTTGCTTGGTTTCTTTCTTGTCTCGTTTAATTGTGGCAGGCACTTCTACCCCCCAGAAATAACCGATTCCGACCAAACCTGGACACAATAACCAGCCTATGACCTTGTTGTGTCCGCGAGGTTTTGGTTGCTATGCAACTAATCGTTGCCTAGCACTCTTCACGGTTTGAGCTGTAGAAGCAATACTAATGGGCGCAGAAAGCTCTGGATTTTTTAGGCGAAATCTTTAGGTCATTCCCTGTCAGAAATGTGTCATCCAACTTCCTTTCTCTCCTCTAGTTTTCGAGGGACAACCCTGTGAAAATTTGCCTCAGCGTCCCTAGCAACCAGTACGGTACCTGTTTTCAAAAATGCCCTCCCTAGTTCCCCTGCGGCTCCATGGAACTGAATGAAACTTTGCATGCTTATAGACACTGACTAATACTACAACTTTCTACTGTACACCTATGTGCTACATTGGTCAGGTCAGGGGTCAAAGGTCATCATATGCAAAAACCGTTAAATAACTAAAATCAAGACTATGCTCGTGCACAATGCTAAGACTCCAAAGATTATTAAGTCAGGGCCATGGTTCTTGGATGGAATGTTACACTGGAGTACCTTCATATAAAAGTGATATTTACTGTCGAAACTTTATTCCAGTCACTGGCAGCGCCACGTAGTTGTACCTCTGGTGGGCCATTCTGCGAATTTCATGTTTTCTAAATCCACTGTGGGGGGACGGAATCAAATGAAACTTTGCATGCCTATACGCGTTAATGCGTACAAGTGTGCATCGTACATGCATGACCTATATTTGCCAGGTCAGGGGCCAAAGGTAAATAAATTACTGACTGTAAATGACTGGTGAATATTAAATGATATATCTGCAGTATTTACTTATGAACTCATAATGTATCTTCAAAGGGCTTGTATTTACTTGGCATCTGAATACTGCTCTTTCCATGCCCACTATTCGTGCATAGTAATGCCGTTGCTTTACTAATTACCACAGTTCTCTCTCTCTCTCTCTCTCTCTCTCTCTCTCTCTCTCTCTCTCTCTCTCTCTCTCTCTCTCTCTCTCTCTCTCCAACAGTGACACTGCATCATATTTATTTTTTGGAAATAGTTACAACTTCCATTTTCTGTCCGTCATCCAGGATCTACCTTGTCAACAGTTAGCATAAGCGTGTACTTATATTCTCAGCATTGTATTGCTGGATGCTGCTCTTAATGTGTATACAGAAAAATTGTGGTGTTTCTGCTTATCTAAATACCATGAGGACGAGCTACAATCATTCTTCAAAACTTATTTACAAATTACAACATCTCGATGGTATAGAGCAGTGAGCTGGAGATTTTGAGAACAGTCTGTGGATTTTAAATCGATATAATCGTGTCCACTGCTCTTATGTATGGCTCCACCGACACTTGAAAAAAAAAATAATAATAATACCGATAGTGATACCACAACGCAAGGACTGAATGTGATAACCCAAGAGTATAATAAGTAAGCTGGTACAAATTTGTGCTTACGTACAGTACCACGTGCTCCATAAGGGCTGAAGGAGACAAGCACTCTGCAGGTGTTGGGTAAGTGGACCTTGGGAACGGGCTTCTTAGACCGTGCTCACAGTCGGCTGCACAGAAAAGTACTTCCTGAGCTTACCACCGATTCCTAAATGACAGAGGCTGTTTATTCCGAAACCGATATACAGGGATTCTCTCTCTCTCTCTCTCTCTCTCTCTCTGTGTGTGTGTGTGTGTGTGTGTGTGTGTGTGTGTGTGTGTGTGTGTGTGTGTGTGTGTGTGTGTGTGTGTGTGTGTGTGTGTGTGTGTGTGTGTGTGTGTGTGTGTGTGTGTGTGTGTGTGTGTGTGTGTGTGTGTGTGTGTGTGTGTGTGTGTGTGTGTGTGTGTGTGTGTGTGTGTGTGTGTGTGTGTGTGTGTGTGTGTGTGTGTGTGTGTGTGTGTGTGTGTGTGTGTGTGTGTGTGTGTGTGTGTGTGTGTGTGTGTGTGTGTGTGTGTGTGTGTGTGTGTGTGTGTGTGTGTGTGTGTGTGTGTGTGTGTGTGTGTGTGTGTGTGTGTGTGTGTGTGTGTGTGTGTGTGTGTGTGTGTGTGTGTGTGTGTGTGTGTGTGTGTGTGTGTGTGTGTGTGTGTGTGCGTTCCTGGTGGTGGAAAAGTACACTGTATGTATAAACTATTGTAAGAAGAGTGTGAAAGCAGCAGGTGTAGTGGAGCGGCTGTGAATGCGTGAGATAAGCAGTGTTTATCATGAAGGTCAGTAAGCTGATATGAGTCATAACGTCTGACAACTCTTCACTCCACCACCACAGGCAACCTTGTGCTTTTCTACATTACCACACTGTTCCATACCTGACTATCATGATTGGCACTGGAGCGCCGTCTCTTCCTTAGCAATGTTTTTCATATTAAACCTTAACATTCCCTGGTGGGCTATTTGTATCCCTTTAATATCGAAAGTGTTTGCACCCATAACATACAGGAAGCCACTGGGGTGTAATGTGCAGAAGATATTACTAAAAAAGAAGTATTTTGAAATCTCCAAGGACGGTGTAATGTGCTGAATATATTACTGAGAAAGAAGTATTTTGAAATCTCCAAAACCACTTAGAATACGAAAAACGTATGATGGGAAACTACTTCGCGTAACACTGTATAATAATCTTCAGTGTATCAGCTACATAACTGATCATCATTATCATCATCACAACCTTATTTTCCCCTAATACGACGAGGCGGTAAAAAGAATTATATATATAAAAAAAAAGACGCCATCGGGCTGAGTATACTGGAGATCAATCTAACTCCTTCACAAGCAGAAATTGCACCTCAATTGAACAGAATCGTCCAATACAAACTGGCATGAAATTTACCCTTTAGCTCAATAATGTAGCTACTGTACACTTTGCTTTAACCTTCCTACGTCAAGATGGTTTTTATTCAGCTTGGGGGAGAGTTGGAACTGAAAGGATTACATTATTATGGTCACTGAAAAAAAAAAAAACTGTTAGTGGCAAGAATAAAACTTAAAGTACGTCTCCGGACAAAAACAGGCAAACAAAGGCATACACTGAAGTAAAAAAAAAAATCTGTCGCACATTCAATAATAATAATAATAATAATAATAATAATAATAATAACAAAAATAATAACAGTAATCATCATCATCATCAATAATTTTCGCCGCACAATCAATAATCATCATCATCATCCAATCCCATGTCACCCCACAGAGGAGCTTAGGAACGTGGGGCTAGGCAAGTTGGTCCTGACATTTAAGATGAGAGTGAATAATAACAATAGTAGAGTTAACAAGGATCACTCACAGAGCCCAGTATCCGCGCTCACCAACTGGTCTAAGGCCTGATAACGTTAACTCTCGATCTACCGCAGTCAGTTTGGAATTAATATTCATTCTTGCCTGACTCTTAACATTTCCACTATGTATGGTCCAAATCGGATCAGTGATGTATGAGTTGGCCATGCTCAGTGACTCCCACTTTTGACCTTTCTCTGTGACCTTGACTTTTCATTGATTCTTCTTCAAAATCGAATCCCTTTGTTCTTGTCTCATCTTGAACACGGCCACAATGTTTGGTCTATATCGAATAAAAACTTTAGGCTGATCTTGTCATATGACCTTGACCACTGATATACTGCTCTAAAAATTAATTGGTCAACCCCATGGTTCATCCTCAACACTTTCACCAAATCTTGTTTAAATCACATAAAAGATGTTCAGGTCATTTTGGTCACACACAGATAAACAGGTCGAAACTGGAACTTGATCCGTGACCTTGATCTACAGCAGTGGTTCCCAAACTGGGGGCCATGGCCCCCTTGGGGGCCATATATCAGAATGTAGGGGGCCATAACCTGAACCAAAGTTTAGCGAGTAGGTAGTCAGTGGAGAGAACCTACACTGAGTGGAATGGGGATTCAAATGAAGGAAAATTGAACCTGGCATGAATGTTCAGAAGCAAATGGTCTGGGAGGAGGTGGGTGTGTCGCAATTGAAGGCCATGGTTGTGGCAGATAATTATGACTCACTATGATAGCATATCATTTCAGAATTATAAAGTTATCAGATTTGTAAGATTCAAAGATCAGATCAAATTGCGTGGGATTAATACACTTTTTCAATCCAGTGAATTTTTGTTTATTGCTGAATCAGCTTTTCACAATAATGCAATTTTTAATTACTCTAAGTATGGATTTTTTTAAATGTGCATTTTATTATTCCTTTAGTACCATTTCAATAATTATATATATACTGTAGAAGATTCAGCTAAGACAAAATACACATTTCTTTATTAATACTTAACAAAAGAGAAAATAACAAATGGAATCAATAAAATTACAGGATTTGCTAGATTTTTATATGGACATGATGAGTGTAGGACTGTAGTGTAAACAGTCACTGTAGTCATGGGTTATGGTTGGGGAAGGGGGGCCATGGACGAGGATCATGTATGAAAAGTGGGTAACGACCAGAAAAAGTTTGGGAACCACTGATCTACAGTATGACTGACTGTTATTAAAATCGACTTTGTTCTTCCCTTCCCCCAACTCTTCCATCAAGTATGGTCTCTGTTGAATAAAAATATTAAAGTTAACGTTGCTAGACCAAATTCTGACCTATTTTTATAGGAGTCCTCACTAAACTGAATATGAGCGTCTCATGGCTACCCGATTAACTCTTTCCATTCGGTTATTTTTTTTTTTTTTTAAATTCTTACGATTACATTAACCATTAGAAAACCCCTCTCCTGTTGAAGAGATTAATAAAGGCCGTGTCTGCCATAGCCAGTTGAAAATGCTATCCTGAGATTAATTAAAACGTCTGTTGATAAAGAATACAATGAAAAGTACGTCATCGGATTGAATGTATTAAAATAATAAGCCACCTTACTGAAGGAGTTAAGTGAGTGTCGTCTCATTCAGAAAAGTTATGAATTTAGTAAATGGTAAGTAATAATTCGACACCGAAGTGTGAGACCTGAAGTCTCCAACATACTGTACATGAAACCTTTATCAGCTATTCAAGTTCACGCTGTTGTCAGCACCTTCTGAAGTGCTTTGACTCACACAGCGTATCGGTGCACAGACACCAGTCGCTGTTAGATTCTTATTCTTAGATATTACATGAAGTCAATGCCTAACATTCATACACACATATTTGTCAAGGAAATTCGGACCTTTCTAACAGCAAAGTCGATTCACAAATTTCTCGAAAGTTGTCCCGACCCTGAAAAAGTTTGCTGGATGTGACTGACTGTCAGTGAATACGTGCTTGCAGTTATAACCTAAAATCTCCTGGAACCAACCATGACTCCGCCAATAGGTAAATAATTGCATATATATAAATAAATAAACAATTTTGGACACTAGTACTAAACACCAGTAAGTTGCAGATTCAGCTACGGTACTCCGTCAAATGCTGAGTGGATGACATGTCCCGTTTCGCAGGACACTGGTGATTTTTCTTTCTTTTTAGCTCTTTATGTTCTATATATTGCCTGACGCCGTATCCTGTGGTAGGTGGCCTCGACAAAAGGATCTCAAGGCGTCTTTGTCCCTACTCAGCAACGACACCCCACCCTCTTTCCACAACACACCACCCTCCCCTAAAATACCCTGGAACCTCATCTCTTCACCTCGTTCTCGGCTGCCCATCTCCCGGCCACTCCAACCATTTGTCCTTACTCAGCGACGACCCTCTTCCCCCGACACGCCATCCACTCTTGATACACTCTGGTTACTTGATCTCTCCACCTCGTCCTTGCTCTTCCTCTCCTCCTCCCAGCCACCTCATTTGCTTACACTATCCTATTTCTCACTCGCCATTAGCTCCACATGGCCGAACAGCTTGACGCTGATAAACACTCTTGCTTTTGCAATTTGTTTATTTTTTCTAGATCTTGCACACCCCATTTACTTCAACGGGAAAACGGACTGATATGATGATGATCTCTAAGGAAATAACTTACTCAGATAAAAACCACTTCACACTTTTTTTTTTTTTTAACTGAGATGATTTATTTATCCCTAATATCAAATCGCAACCCGCTGATGAAGATGATCAAGCAGGAATGGGTAGAATAAGGCACCTGAATGTAAACAGGGAAATATAGGAAGAAGAGAGAATGAATACCGGTATTTATAGGGAAATACAGGAAGACGAGGGACTAATTCTATATGGCTGATACACCGGAGCAATGATACAAGCCAGCGTCATATAAACAGTAATAAAACTGGACAGGTGAGGGTGGGGGTGGGTGGGAATGAGGATTAAAATAAATGTCCGGTGTTGTGGTGTAATGTAACCCTTGAAATGGAAAAGGAAAGCACCGAAAAACGAAAACAGGATAAATCTGAAATAGAACATGAGACAGGCAACAGCAAAAATTCGAAAAAAAGAAAGCACGTGAAATTTTCGGAAAAAAAGGTGGATCATTTTGAAACGAAAAACATGAATATTTAAATGGATGACAAAGACGAGGATCCGGAAGAAGAAAATGAGAATCTCTTGTGCAAGGCAATCCATTTCATTATCTATTTCTTATTCGCAGGCACGGATCTCTCATTTTTACCCTCATTCTCACTTCACCCAGCATGAACAGCTACAAAACTGGGGCCGCATTCATAAACCTTTCTGATTTTAATATTTTATCAGAGCTTTTTCTGTTTATCTTGTGGGAAGCGATATTAACGCCTTTAACTCCTTGAATTAGAGGACGTATTCTGCTGGCTAGTTCTTGCCACCTCCAGATTTTCTTATTCATGTTTAGGGAGACCTTTTGTAGTGATCAGTGAAAACCAGTCAAACCCTTCCACTTCAGAAAGTCAGTTTTCAAGCTTAATAAAATAGTCTTAGGGTAGCACGAAAGCAAGAATACACCATCAGATTGAAGAGGTAAAGCCACCAGCCTGTTTCCCATCACCTTATACCGGTGTCCTTCATGCACGCCCTTGTTTTACACATCCTTGTAACCCACTCTGTGTGAAATAGGTAAAGTCAGTGGAGGCTTCAGGACAGTATAGGGTAGCGATAACGTATAAATGATGAAACAAAAGATCGTTAAGAGGAAGACAGGACATAAGACAAGACACTGATGATGTAATAATAGATGATTAGATGAACAGCACGATTAGGCTAAGTGGAAAGCACAGACGGTGAGACAGAAGATGACTAGGTGGAAAGCAGGCTGTTGACAAGGTGCAAACGATGAAACAGAAGAGACGTTTAGGTCGTCAGAGACAAGGTCTCAGATGGTGACACAGGAAGTACAGGTAGCAGACAACGTTAAGTCATCAGAGGGATTAGGAAGAGACTGGACCAGATACAAGGCACAGACCGTGAAACAGTAAACAGTGGTAGTAAACACGCCAAGTCATAGGGGTTAGGAGGAAGACAGGACAGGTACAAGGCTCTGCCGATGAAACAAAAAATAGATGAAGCAGACGTGGTACAGTCACAGACAAGGTTAGGAGCACTGTACGACAGAGACAAGCCACACGGGGTGAGACAGGAAATATTGAAAGATGACAGTGTAAAGTTACATAACGATTAGGAGCAAAGTAGAAAAGAATCAAGACTTAGACGACGAAACAGGAAACAGTAGTAACTGACAGAGTAAAGAGTAAAATCACTGAGGGATTAGGAGGGTAGGAAAGAAGACTCAACACAAAATTCTGGTACTATGACCTTGGAGGAGAGCAGAATGCTTCGTTTGCGTCCCCTGAAAAGTGTCCAATGCCAAACCGATCGAGTCCCCACGTCACCTATTCTCAGTCTCCTCTACCTCACTCTCCCATCTACCTCGCTTCATTACACCCTTTCTGTTCACTTGATCACAGGTGTTCAGTGCATTCATGTCACTTCGTTTCACCCCCTGCTGAATACTCCTTCAATGTTTAGTCTTACACCAAAGAATTGTATAAAAATAGCAGCAACGACATTATGTAAGAGGAGAGAATGCCGTTAATCTCTCTCTCTCTCTCTCTCTCTCTCTCTCAGATGTCTCTTCAACCAGGCCCCCAAGGTCACTACTGTCTGCTGCTTTATCTGTCTGTTTACCCTCCCCCCCCCCTCTCTCTCTCTTAACCACACACCCTGATCTACAATGTATTCCCGAATCATCAATTAATCATTCACTCGCAACCACGTCTATCGGTACATTATACAAAACAGGTGTGTGTGTGTGTGTGTGTGTGTGTGTGTGTGTGTGTGTGTGTGTGTGTGTGTGTGTGTGTGTGTGTGTGTGTGTGTGTGTGTGTGTGTGTGTGTGTGTGTGTGTGTGTGTGTGTGTGTGTGTGTGTGTGTGTGTGTGTGTGTGTGTGTGTGTGTGTGTGTGTGTGTGTGTGTGTGTGTGTGTGTGTGTGTGTGTGTGTGTGTGTGTGTGTGTGTGTGTGTGTGTGTGTGTGTGTGTGTGTGTGTGTGTGTGTGTGTGTGTGTGTGTGTGTGTGTGTGTGTGTGTGTGTGTGTGTGTGTGTGTGTGTGTGTGTGTGTGTGTGTGTGTGTGTGTGTGTGTGTGTGTGTGTGTGTGTGTGTGTGTGTGTGTGTGTGTGTGTGTGTGTGTGTGTGTGTGTGTGTGTGTGTGTGTGTGTGTGTGTGTGTGTGTGTGTGTGTGTGTGTGTGTGTGTGTGTGTGTGTGTGTGTGTGTGTGTGTGTGTGTGTGTGTGTGTGTGTGTGTGTGTGTGTGTGTGTGTGTGTGTGTGTGTGTGTGTGTGTGTGTGTGTGTGTGTGTGTTTTGGCAGAACACACGCAAGTGTTTCTTTTATGCAAGTGTGACGAATAACATCTGCACTGCACCAGAAACCAAATCATCCTAATTACCTTTGACGGTGGCAAAAATATAAGTAAATACATTGAAGCAAAAATTAAAGAAAATATTTTGTCGTGTTCAAGATTCTCTAATAACAACTTAAGTCTGAGTACGATTTTCTGCCGCATAAAAGCTACAGTCAAACAGTTTTATTCGCCTTAAAAGGCCTCCTGTACTTAACCGGTGTCACGAGCAATAAGTTCGAGCGTTTGGATAGCACATGCAAAAATCTTCATGCAGGAAGTCCCCATTAAACTGTCTGACACAATTTTAACCATCTGAGCCAGGAATTCTCAGCATCTGGGCCATGTGCACGCCATTTGCATGCTGCTAACTCATGCCATCTGCGACTGAAGCATGGAAACCGAGTGCAAATGCAAATCTCCAGCACGAATCATCGGTGCATAGACGTCGGCTAATGAAAATTTTCTTACTCTATACTCTCTATTAGATTCTCCCAAGCTATGAAGAAATTCGCTTGGCGATAGTAAGAATTAATTACAGTAGACGTCATGGACCTGAATGGATTGTTGAAGATTTATTTTATCCCTCCAATAAAGTCTTTCGAGTAAATCATCTGACGGTGGCCATATTAAAGTCAGGATGAATACTAACCAACCGATACCCCCAAAACAAACCACAACTGAGACTGTTTACAAGCCCTGTCTTTATCACCGGTTTTCTAAGTTCAATCAATCTTCAGGCGAGAGCAACAGTAAAAGATAAATGACGAACTGGAACTAAAAAGGTTGCGGCTGGGCCCGAGGGAGGGAAGAGGAGAAAGATAAGAGGATCGACATGTGAAGGTGGAGGTAGATGGAAAAGAACGGAGGACAGGAGAAGGGGGATATGAGTGAGGGATGAAGAGGGAGGGAGGGAGGAAAGGAAGAAGGGGGAGAGTAGTTAGGAGGAGGGAGGAAGGGAGGAGAGAAGGAAGGGGGAAGGTATTTAATAGAGGAGAGAGGAGAGGGGGAAGGGGAGGGCAGTTAATAGAGGGAGGAAGGGAGGAGAGGAGGAAGGGGGAGGGTAGTTAATAGAGGGAAGGAAGAAAGAAAGGAGGAAGAGGGAGGGTAGTTAGGAGAAGGAAGGGAGGGAGGAGAGGAGGAAGGGGGAGGGTAGTTGATAGAGGAAGGAGGGAGGGAGGAGGGGGGAGGGAAGTTAACAGGGAAAGGAGGGAGGGAGGAAGGGAGACGGTAGTTAATAGAGGAGGGAGGGAGGGGTCTACACAGCAGGGGAAAAGAGAAAAAGAGAGGAAGGAAAGGGCAGGGGGAGACGGTGGGAGGAGAAAGATGCGGAGAGGGGGGGGGGAGAGGAGACAAGTAGAGGAAACGAGAGGAAATGGAAGATGAATGGAGGGAGGACACTATCTGCTAGGGGTATGAAGCAACAGCCCATCTAAAAAATAATAATACAGTAATAATAATAATCTATCTATCTATCTATTGCCAGACGCCTCAGTCCCGTTTGGGGTGGCCACAAACAAATCGCCTCCAATAATAATAATAATAATAATAACAATAATATTTTTTTAATGCAAGGAAGAAGGAATTAAAGGCAAGAAACCCGCAAACTGTTCCCTCCATGAAAAAATGAAAACAAGATAACAGATAGCCAAATTCAATATCCGTTCAATTCGAGACGCCTGGACACACTGCGTTTAAAAGACTGGAGGTCATAGGTAACAGGAAATACAGACAGAGGAAGACAGTTCTAGAGTTGATCTGTTACATTCATAAAGGACTGAGAGTAACGGTTAAATCTTAATAAATGAAAATAATAAATGAATAAATAAAAACACCCTCTATCCTCACCATCCGAATTCCTCTTTCACACATTTACTGTCATTCTCATCTTCATCATTCCCTTTTTCACTCACCAGCAATATTTCATTTACTTTTTCACTGCTTCCAAAATCCATTTCATCCTTGCAAAAACTTTTCTTCTCATATTTACCTTTCACATGTGGTAGTCATCATCAAGTTCAACTGCATCATTATTTTCAAACTTCTCAGATTCACTCTCCTTTGTTTTGTTTTGTTTTGTTTCTTTCATGTTTTAATCTTCATATACGTCAAATGCACTGTAGCTGCTGCCGTCTTTAGTAAAATATCCATCATCTACTGTACCCGCGAACGAAAACACGAGGGGGTTACGTGTTTGGACCAGTTTGTCTGTCATTCTAGTCTGTTTGTCTGTCTGCAAGATTAAGGAAAAACTAATTGCTGGAATTGCCCCAAATTTGGCATAAAGACTGAGGGTCATTCGTGGAACAGGTGATTAATTTTAGGCCAAAAACTGTCATAGGTTACATGATGAGGGCAAGGTCAAGTTTTGATCCGATTTTGACCAAACTTGGTTGAATTCCTAACGGATAAGAACGGGGGAAGTTAGTCAGCGTTGAGAATAATCGGGCTTGTGGTAAAGCCAACACGAAAAGGCCATGGGTTCAGACCTTTGACTCAAACAGTTCTGAATCCATTTGAATCAGCCTTGGTGGAAAGGTTTAAATTTAGCCGAAGATGTTATTATTCTACTACCGGAACAACAGGCCAAAGGTCAGGGCCATCGGGTATGATCAACTCAAACACTTTTGACCAATATGGACCAAACCTGGTGGATGGGATACGAATCAGGTAAAAGTGAAATTATTCGATTTAAAAAATAAAGTTCAGGGGCACAGGGCAGGATCTAACGTCTGCCTTAAGATACTGCACCTCTGTCGGTCCAAGCAAGTTGCTCGTAAGTTCGAAGCATGCTGACGATTCACTAAGTAAACAGTAAATCAGAAGCTTGGAAAATTCTTCAGTTCATCACGTCTGCACGATTACTTTCCAACTTTACCCTGCTCTAAAACCAATGATAGCCACAGATTGCGTAGAGGGGCCTTCAGGATGATTGTACGGCACGGGTGCTTCACTCTGAGTGCTTCTTCATGTTCAGCATCAACATCATCATCATCATACTGGAGACCGAACTGAGAGATGTGTAAAGTGGTATAAGGTAGAAGAACTATCATTAACAAGAGGAGGACCCAGAATATTGTGACGCTTGCCATGAAGTTGAAAGCAAGGAGAAAGAGGAACGATTAGATGAGGAGGAGGTGAACTTCGTCCTGATATAAACCTTCGTCCTTATAAATTCCTTCGTCCCGATTAACCCCCTCCTTCAGGTAAACTCCATCCTGATAACTACCTTCTGTCTGATACACCTCCACGGCTTTGTTCGTATGGCCAAAGACTGAAATACTGCTAAAATACGAGATAATGATAGGGTGCGGCAGGGTTAGCCAAAAGATCTGGCACGACTTTCAACCCTGCTGAGGAGACTGAGCAGGTCAGAGGGGCCAAATAGTTCTAAGAAAGGACAGAGATGGCGCAATGGTGGTAAGACGTCTGGCAGCAGAATGCCACATTGTAGCACATTTACTCTAACCAGCCGACAAGGATTCAGAGGCCTTTTCTGCTCAGTTGAATATCACGTGTAGTTGAACTGGAGGGCTGATCTGACAAGTAACCATGGTGCAGTGGTGGGTAGAGGTCTGGCTGTATAACGGGACCATAGGGGGCTGAATTGTCATGTGTTTAAGAACCGAAAGGTTACTCATTTTCTACCTCCAGACGATTTTATTCTGCTCAAGAAAACTTATTGTACTGAAAGGGTTAATGAGGGCTGTATGAAAGAGTACGGCCACACCTGCCAGGAAATATGATCCACAGTGGCAAACAAGAAACCAAATGCCATCAAACTCTGAGTACGGCGGCCCTAACCCTATACGTCGCTTCATTATATCGGTCACATGTTTCGAGCAAGTGTGGGTGCACCCTAACACCTTTTGTTGGCATGGTCTCTCCCACGATAAACGGACTCATCTGATAGATAAGAGTAAAATTAAAATATGATGTCTTCGGAGTGAATCGGTGAACTTGACAGTCGAGTATGATGTCTTTATCGTAGAGGAACTGCGAAGCAAGTTTTTGTGCGGAGTGTAAGGGCCTCATCGATAATTTAGAAGTTTGAATGGTGAGTGATGAGATGCATGGACTATTTCACTTTTTATCTAATGAAATTTATCTGCTGTATGAACTGTTCAGGGATAATGTCACTGGGCACTTTCTTGTTGGGTCTAAATTTATTCCTTATTCCCTACATATTCTCGGGCCAGCTACACTAGTGAACAAAGTTAATATTCTCCGGTCCCTCTTTACTAAACAGAATAACTGTGGATCTGGCTGTAAACTGACTCCTGCAGCCTAAATGAAAAGATTAGGATAAAGCTAATATTGTTTGCCTTATCAGTCCTCTTGTAGTCATACCCAGTAACCTAAGCGTGTTTCTTCTTACTCCTACTTTGGGATCCTTTCCAAGTCATGTATTATGAACCTGATGATGATGATGATAAATCATATTAAAGGAAAATGCATTAAAGATTGATGATAGCTATTTTTATCCATCGAGCATCTGAAAACCAGTACAAAAGTACTAGATGTGATAGCTTCAGAGCCCTCAAGTTAATGTCCATGGTGTGGTGTGGGAAAGTTATTTTGTGTGGTGGGGTATTGTGATGTGTTGCAGCATCACTAAATTCAACAAGTCTACGGGAGTGAAGTGCCTAATATCCAAAAATCGTTAGTGAAACACAAACGGACAGTATGCTCCCGCATCTAATAGAGGTGAGATGCGTAGCTGCAAAATGCGCCTTCGGTTACATATACTGTGGTCCAAGTTTTGACTGGACCACATAGTTCTATACTCACTAATATATGTTAATCATCGTCAGCATCATCATCTGCAGAAGCCTGAGATAGTCCACTGCAGGACAGAGGACACTCCCATCTTTTACCACTCTGACCTATTGGCTATTAGCCTGTTCCATCCAATCCGCTAAAATTAATGCGTATCCATAAATAAATGTATAATTTAATCATCGTCCTGCTCTCTATTAAAATAAACAATTACTAAAAATTACTCTTAAATGAATAAATAAACATATATATTATAAAAGACACATCGTGACCTAAGCTCTTTTCCCCTTTGGGAATCAGTAATAACAAATGCTAAGTTGTGTCCGTGAACTGAACCCTTGATGAGCTGCATTGTGGTCCAGGCTCTAATACAAAAATAAACACCTCTGCCTAACAATAAAATATGCAGGAAATAATGACATGTAGTTTTTAGGAAATCATATAAGGTAGAAACAGAATTAAAAAGGCAGTAAACATGACAATACTGTGCTTTTTCTCCTTTGTTCATCATTACAAAAAATCATAAAAGGAAATAAAATACAGCTTAATAGAAGAAAGACCGTTTTTCCCCTAAGACAAAAAATACAGGGTGAGATATCTGGTGGGAATCATCACCATCATCATCATCGTCCCCACTAAGGCATGCATGAAGCGGAGACACTAATGAAACAAGAGAAAGAAATAAAGTTGGACACCAGTCACCAGAGTGCCACGAGAAACGGACAACAACACATTCACTGATCAGACGGGGAAAACAAAAGAAATATATCAGAAAATACGAACAGAAGGGCACCTCTACGAAGATTTAAGATATATGAACAAGGAGAAAATCAACACACACACACACACACACACACACACACACACACACACACACACACGCACGCACGCGCGCGCACACACACACACACACACACACACACACACACACACACACACACACACACACACACACACACGGACTGCTGGGCCTTTGGGAACGGGCTGCCAAATTATGCACACACACACACACACACACACACACACACACACACACACACACACACACACACTTCACATATACATTTCCCTTACCACCGCCCTCCGGTAATGATCACCGTCACTTATTACGCTAAAGAAGCTACTTGCAACCCTCCGGTAATCATCACTGTCACCTACGCTAAAGAAGCTACTTGCAACAGTATCAGTACTAGGGGGGAAAAATTTTACATGAGCGTTGCACAGCGTCCTCATGTGATTTATGTTTACGGTGTGGGGTGCTGCACCCGAGGCCTACATTGCTATCGGCAACAAATATTCTCTAGTCTCTCCTGCATGGACTATGAAAATTGGTTTATACCAAAGCAAACGATACTGATGACAATAATCACTGTGGGTTCCTGCCGATTCAGCAGACGGACGTTTTAAATCCATGGAGAGAGAGAGAGAAGTAGAACCGACATAACTTTAGCTGACGAGAGTAAGTGCAACATCACTTCAACCCTTGACGTCAAGAGGAAAACACACACTTTATGACGCTGCATAGTCTTCTAATGTTATCTGATGTTGCAATGTGAGGTGTTGTATAAACAGATGTACCCTCGGCCTAGGGCACACAAAACGCCATTGTAAACCTTGTAGTAATGGGGAAAAAATTCTCTGATTATATAACAGGTTGCACTGCCACAGTGCGAGGTACTGAACATGTGGTCTCTGAGGCATAAAGTGCACATACTACTCTAACCAGTGTCAAAACCAGGAAAAGATGTACAGATGCAAGCATACTGGGCCATTTCTAGCAGACAAGATACCATGAGAGGAGTGTGGGAGTGGTAGCAGGAGAGGGTAGGTAGAGGTGAATGTGCTGCCACTCTTCTTTCCCAATAATGTAACTCGGCGGACAGAAATAATCCAGTAGTTGTGTGTGTAGACTAAGCAAGTGTCACTGTTTCGTGTGTTTGTAACGATACCTGACATTGCAAGGCTGCAAACTGTTTTCGTTTCATGCAAGTTTGCAATGCCACATGTTAAATGAATGATCAGTGAGGTCTAAGATACAAACACCACTCCAACCCTATCTCTATCAGGGATCTCCCCCAAGAGTATCAAAATTATTTCATAAAATTTAAAAAAGCATGTTTGTGCTGAAGGATACACTGTGCTCATTTCTGATCTCTTCATCTAGTAAGGTCTCTTCTCATTTGAATATAATTGTCTGATGGTGGCAAGAATAAAATTAGCACACGCCGCTTCCATATACTTAAGAGTTTCACGACGCAAGTAAAAGGACGCTCTCGTACTGAAGGGACTTGTTTCCAGGCTTGGCGGAGCTACGTCGCAGTATAGCCACACTGTGAAAGGGCGTCGTAAATGATGTTGGCATATTGGTGGCCGTACACACTGTACTCACTGAATGGTGCACTGTACAGAACTGGGGAGGGATTGGGGGGAGGGACTAATGTAACAGTGTCCATATTTTAAATTATCTGAAACTTCACATGAGGGTTGGAAGCCACACACAACTACGCCACAGCACTGTACCCATCCTTTCCTTTTATTTAACCCATTGACTTTTTTTTTTTTTCCAGTTTAAAGCAAGACTTTTTTCACTTTATGAAGGATGTTACTTTTTTTTTTTTAATTGAAGCGAAGATGCACTTGACAGGTTAGTGATGATTGGCTGAATGCGACATGTCCGAATAACATCGTTGTATTGCAAATAATTACCAAGTAATGTGACATTACCTGGTAATCTGAAATACAACGATGTTATTCGGACATGTCGCATTCAGCCAATCATCACCAACCCGCCAAGCGCATCTTCGCCCCCCCCCCAAAAAAAAAAGCTGAGTGTAGTAGTAACGTTGTTAATGAAGGGTATATTTAAACTCTATTGTTGTTAAAGTCTCTCCTGTGCTGAATAAAATGGTCTGGAAAGCAAAAAAAAAATGCAAAATACGCCATCATGGTGAGGTGTTCCGACGGGATGGATGTACAGCACCAAGAACATACTGTCCCCTAAACCTGGCCATCACTACACATCTCGCCTAAGGCGAATAGAGTCGTCTGGCGCTGACTCCAATAAAATGGGGGTTATTTCTGACCCCTCCCCTCCATTTCTCACAAACTGAGTGCCTGGCCATTTTCTTCTCGTCCACTTTCTCATCACCGGCTATTCCTGCCTCCTACATCTTCCTCCCTTCGACACTGCAAGTTCCATTCTCTCTGATGTTTCAACACTGCAAGTTCCACCCTTGCCCTCGCTTCGACACTGCAAGTTCCACCCTTGCCCTCGCTTCGACACTGCTAGCTCCACCCTCTCCCTTGCTTCGACAATGAAGGTTCCACTTCTCCTTTGCTTCGTCATTGCAAGTTCCACCCTCTTCCTCATTTCGACACTGCAGCTTCCACCTACTCCCTCTCATTTAAAGGAAAACGAAAGTAAACACGCACCGTTCCTACAAATTAAGGTGTTATAATACTGTAAAAGGTTAAGCCATGTCTCCCTTAAACTAAGCATTTTCCACAACACTTCTCTCTCTCGATCATATATTCCTAATTGTAAGCTACATTCTTCTTCCTGGGCCCTCCCCACTATCTTCTCCCCCACACAATATTTTCACACCATGCCCACCTCCCTCTCCCTCCGACATCTTTCTCACCCAGACCCTACCCCATTAATTCTAACCACATTCTTCACACTCTTACCACCTCTCTCTCTCTCACCCAGACCCCCTCACTCTTGACTAATCATCCCTCTCACTCAGGCCACATCCCTCCCACTCCAACAACCTTCCCGTCTCCAACTCCGACGACATCTCTCCCATCATGAACACATCTCTCTCCCTCTTACCACACCATCCCGTTCCGACCATATCTCATTCTCAAACAAACCTTATCGTACCCACTCAAACCACTTGCCTCTCATTCCGACCGCACCATACCGTCGCCCATATCACAACCCATTAAATGGTAATGTCAAAATGAGATTAGGAGGAGCGCTGAACAGATAAAATACATATAGATAATGAAACAGAAGACAGTACAGGCAGACGCTGGTATTGGTTATAGTGGGGACGGGCGTAAGTCTGTGAACATCTATCTCTCATTCCACCACCTCCCCCACACAAACTCTGGCTACCAGCCCACTCATCACCTGCCAACCCCACCCCAGCATACCCGCCGCCGCCTCTGCCACCCTGCACTAGCCTACAAGTGGCGCCCCATGGTATTGTACAAGGCCGTCTGGCGCGGTACTGTCTGTGACAGCCACGGCAGACCACCATTACCGTACTGTACGGCAAGGATTTCATTCTCCTTCATAGAATCGTCTTGCGATTGCAACCTGACAGCGTGCCTTACAAAAGGCTAACCTTTTCACTACAAGGGTGTCTCTTCTAAGCTAATTAAAATCGTCTAGGGGAAGCTTTAAGCCCTCTGGGGGCACCACTGGAAAAATAACAGGTTCCCTATTAATGTTGTCAGTAACAAGAATGGTTATGTCCTTAACCATAATAATTCATTTTGTTTACCTCATTTCGTCATATCTCAGCATCCACCTGTTTTCCAGACCTTGAGTAATCGAGTCCTGGTGCGATATGACGTAAAGGAATCCCAGCTTGTGGCCTTGTATAATGTAAACTGGCCCCACCACAAAAACCAGGACGGGACAAATCAGGCGAAACGAGATGCCAATTACAACGATGTAGTTAAATTTTAATCCCGTGAGCAGGATTACCTTAATTTCAACCATTTAACTCTAATAGCGTACTTTGTATTTTCTTCTTCATACTACTTGGTAAATGTAGTCTGTTTAAGGGTAAATTCTGAAACAGGAATCAGATATTGCCCTCAATAAACCCTCCACTGCTAGACATCACCCCATAGTTGGATTAAATCGCCTGGAGTCAGCAAGAATAAACTAATGTCATCGTATTCAAGGAGTTTATTCAGTCTTACAACTGCCAGACACTCTTCATTAACCCCTTCCGTACAGTTACTTTGTTCACCCCCTTGAACTAAACAATCCTCTCATTAGCTGAGTAAAATCGTCAGGTGATCCAAATTGTAGATAATAAGTGTATATTAATTAAGGTTTAACGTGCCATCTGCAAAAGTAAACTGGAAAGAAAGGGTGGACTCCTACGCTCATGAGAATACGGCCCTCTGTTTCTGTCCCTCAAATCTTCTCTTACCTCGAAGGAAATGCCCGAGAATCTGTGTCTAAGGCATATATTCTTATTAGCTTTGCAAACTGCGTCTTATTATAAACGTGTGTGTTATTTATGCCGCCCTGATATGGATACAAGTTGCTTAGATGACGAACAGGTTAGCATTAATGTGCAAATTACAGATATAAACTGGAAAGAGGTGCCAGTCAGTCCCCTAAGCTGACAAGAATACCATCTCCACAAAGCCATACTCTCGACGATTAAGGTGGCTCCTTTAACAGTTCTTCTACACTATTTCTACGCCAAGTACTTTAATATTTTTGTGTATGTTGTTTATGCAGCCTGTTGAGCATTAAAAAAAGACAAAAATCATACAAATGGACATTAAGGTGCAGCAGCAACCCTAAATATATTGCCATGGAAGAGGTGTTAAAGCGCCCCCTAGGCTGTGACGCACACGATACCGAAAATACCATATTGACAGTTGCCTATATGGTACAGATACATTAACCTCCTCCGAGCGGGGATGTCATTTTGTTTAACTTCTTGCTACTTTCAGATGATTTTGTTCAGATTTAGAAACGTTCCATACATAGTTTAATAACATCTCATTCTCCAGAAGTCCCTGAAACTGCATACAAGAAGTAGCAAGAATGGACTGAAAATGCTGAGATGTCCTTCGACTGAACGAGTATTTGACATGACATAGGTATTTGACTGTTAAACGACTAATGCCACCTCTTCATTTTTTTTTTTAACACTTCTTTTCCTTGGAACTGCCAGACGCATTTATTCTCTCTCTCTCTCTCTCTCTCTCTCATTGAGAAAAATAAGGAAGTGACTGCTGAGTCCTTGGAGGCTGGGGTGGTTACGAGTACAGAGGCTGGAGGTTGTCAGTCACATCGAAGGGATTAGGGTGTCTGGCTATAGACAAAGAAATAGTATGGAATGTTGTTGTTGATCAGCCCCAGTATGTCTAGCCGTGCAGATCCATCATCCACAGGCATGCCACCGTCCCTGCAGGGAGGTGTGGTTTCTGGGTGGATGTCACATTTGCGTCTTTCCACCCAGTTTACAGAGGCACGATAGGAGTCTCCATTTCACCCTCTGATCTGGTTATATGGTAACCATCCAGCGTTAGAAATGGCTTCCTCAGGTACAGGAAACCATTAGACTTGTCATTCAATTAAAACCGCCTAAAGTGCAAAGAAAATTAATAAAAAGCGACGATGGAAAGGGGGTAGGAAGGGAGGAGGGCAGATACAGAAATAGAAAGATAAAGGTGAAGGATGAAGCAGGCAGCACTACATCTAGTGAGTGGATGATGGTCGCCACCACGTACGGTACCAAGTAAGTGTTCTTGGTAGTTGGTTACGACGATTACTGAATAAGCTGATGAGCTTAAAGAGGTTGTCTGATGAGATGAAGTTACTGCCTGGTGAAAGAATGACGGTGGTAGATGGGATGAGCTGGTAGTACAGGAGGGACTGGGATGGTAGTGAGGAAGAAAATGGGATGAGATGACTGTCTGGCCATGGACTGAAGCTGGTAGTTGGGGAGACATTCTGATGATCGTTATGGGAGAGACCTGGGTGGTTTGGAGAGTCATTGTTAAGACTGGAGTGGGATGCCTTGCTCTTAGGGTGAGGAACTTAGGGTGGTTGTTTATGAGAAGGGGTATGCATGGGATAAGGTGAAGGCACTGGAGTTGAGTGGAAAGATGAAGTAACGTGTCGGCCTGGTGAAGGAATTGCTACTGGTGGCCAAAGGAAGCAAACAACGGTGGGTGTGGGGTAAAGGGGGGATATCACTGGAATAGGGAATAGGATAGAACGGGTGTATGGAAGAGAAAGGTGTGATAGTTGCAGTGGTTGGTAAATGGAGATGGGATTCCTGGGAAGAGGGAAGCGTGGTTTGGAGGAAGGTATGGACAGTGGTAAAAGGACAGTGGTAGTATGGTCATGAGGGAAAGAAAGCAAAGGATGAATTTAATGGAGTGGTTATGCAGGAGAAAATAGGAGATGAGATGGTTTGTTGGGGAGGTAGGGTGGTGGAGCGAAGAAGAGGGAGTTGCTAAAAGGGTATGGTCACTAGCAGGGGCACTGGGATGGCAGGGTCACTGGTATATAAAGGGACTGGGATGAGGTGGGTATGAGGAGAGGGAAAGGGATGAGCTGGTTGTTGCGGAAAATAAATGCTGGTGGTGGGGCAGCATGAATGGTTAGAACGATGGTATGGTATAGTAAGACTGAGATGGCAAGGACAACAGTAGGCAGACTGGGATGGAATAAAGTGTATGGGAAAAGATGGTACTGTACACCTGCTGAGGGAAGTAAATGCGAGCGGTGGCGCAGGAAAAATTGATGGATGGTTAGAAGAATGGTATGGTCAGTGATAGACTCGGATGGAATGGTGAATAATAGTCAACTGGGATGGAATACAAGGATTAAAGGGTATGGGGTAAGATGGCTGCTGACGGACGCCAATGAGGGTGGTGGTGGTGGTGGTGCAGGAAAGAGGGACGAGTGGTCATTAACTCCATCATTAAGAGGACGTCCTATCTTATTCTTTCTACCTTCTATTTTATTCAACTTAGGAAGTACATCTTGTACTGACGGAGTTACAGAAGTCTTAATCAAACCTCTCCAGCTGAAAGTCTTTCTTAAAATAAATAAGTTCGCTCGAAAATAACAACGAAATACATAACCTGTCCCTGATTTGCCTCCTTGTTCCTTCGTTTATTCTCGCTATCCTTAGACGATTTTATTCAGCTTAGGGAAGACATTATAATCTTTAGGGAAGAGACATAGCCTTAAACCTCCTCCCTGTTAAAAGATCCTTCCGAAGTTAGCAAGACTGGGTTTTTAAAATGCGTCGGACTAACAGGGCTAATCAGGATAGTGTGGTTACTGGAAAAAGGAAATGGAATAGGAGAGAGAGAGAGAGAGAGAGAGACTAATCCTTTTACTGCTTAATCGGCCGCATACATAAAAGATTCTAACCAATACTTCCCATACGCAAGACTCCATAACAGTTAACTACTCTCCCAGATGGTTTTGTTTCTGCACTTTGCGTGTTTAACAGTAACTTTAACTGTGAAGTGTTGGTTAGCCATACGAGTGGACAAACGGATATACAATCTTAAAAGCAACTTCAGCTTGGGACAATCTATAAATACAGCAGTCTTCAGCAGTGGAATAGAGCCAACCTGCGGTAATCAGAATACAAAGTTAGCTCTTTCGTTACCATGCTTTATCATTTATTTTTGCTACCACCAGATGAGTTTATTCCTTTATTTTATCCTCTACTAACTCCAGACGATTACATTCAATTATGCCACTCGAAGTGAAGGGATAAAAATAATCACCATTACCACATCCGGTGCGATACCGTCTCTTGTATTTTATTACTGTCACCACCACACGACCATGTTCTGCTTTCCCGAAGATCTCTTGTAGTAAAAGGATTATGTGGGGAACTGGTACTCAAAGGATAAAACAGAAATATGCATTTGTTATGAACGAAAAATGTGAAACTGGGGTTACTAACGAAACGAAAAGGCAGTCAAGGATGGTAGCCTTGGAAAGGATGTGGTCTGAGAGAGAGAGAGAGATCCTTATGAAAAGCTGTCGACCTCCTGGTAAGGGTACGAAGGGAAGGTAACGAGCAAATATGGAGTGTTTAGCCACCAACTGATAACAGATTTTTTTTTTTTTTCAATTATTTTTTTTCCGCCTCCTTTCTATTGCACTACCACTAACGTAGTGAATAAGTAGTTTTGGGTTGCGTCTCCCTGTCCATGTCTGTCTGATGGTATGTTAGGCCTCTAAACTTTTATTGCCATAACCTTTACACCTCATTTATTTTTCTAAGCTCTTGGCATTTGTCATATTCAGATACAAAGTTTATCTATCTCTATCTATATACCTAGGCTGCTTCCCCCAAGGAAAGGGAGGTAGCCGAGACAGGACGACTCACTCTCCATTTACTCATCCATTCAAACACATTTATTCGCATCTTAGCCCCAAAGGGGAGAACGGACAGATCCTCACTGCATCACAACGCACAAGGGTCAACTGCGCAATGCAATCAGTGACATCCACAGCAGGGCCCGACAGCAGAACTGGTTTACCCCTGCCACATCATAACAGACCCATCCCCTTACCCGCACCTGACGTACAAAGTACAAAGTACAAAGTTTATGATCAATGGAAAACAAAGAAATCTACCCCATGCGAGTGAGTGGTTCTTGTTTCGGGTTGAGAGCATCAACGATTTATCTACTGTTATCGCCACGAAATTTTATTTGTTTTTGTGAAGGTCTGTCACAGTTAGTAGGTGAGACAATTTTCAAAAATCGGTAAGGGAAAGGTGTTAAGGAGCATTCCAAGCCCGGTAAGGGAGAGGTGTTAAGGAGCATTCTAAGTCAACAGAAATACGATCCACTGTATACTGCAGTACATTGTACATTACGCTAGAGTGGTCCAGTGATTTCTACACACACACACACACACACACACACACACACACACACACCGCTCGCTGGTGCAGTGGTAACGCTCTCGGTTGCCAACTGGTTGACGGGAGTTCGCGCCTCGCTCAGGTTGCGAAAAAGTTTCACTGATGAAGTGGGTGGTTACTGTCCCCCTCGAGCAAGGGGACGGGTGTGTGCGTGTGTGAAGGTCACAGCCTTGCCCTTAGATCGGACTATATGAGCTCTCAGCTCCCTTCCGGGAGGGTAAAAGCTGACGATCACGACCATCAAGTGATCCTGACCGACCCGGTGAATTATACACACACACACACACGCACACACACACACAGGGGGAAGTGATCTCACGTAGTAAAAGTGTATATTAACCTTAACGATTTTTTTTTTTTTTGTATATATTATTCTTACTACCTCCAGACGAGTTTGTTTATCTTAAAGTAGGCCACACTTAGAGAAGGAATTATAAATAATGTTCACTAACACCCTTATGGTGAAGTTTACCATCAGACGCCTGTATTCAGCATGGTATACATCTCGCAGTGAACTAGTGATGCGGCTAAACACTTTTGTAGCATGGTATACCGGTATCTGGTGAAGCCTCGACGCAGACAGCTACTTAAATGCTTTCTCTTTACACCTTTGTTAGATATAGCTTAAACATATACGAAATCAGGTTGAAGGGTATGTAATGCATTCCTTTCATTATAAGCTGTGAATTCAAACTCATATAATGGGTATTTGTTTTTGTTTTTTTCCGAATGGAAATTTCGGGAGAGATAATCAGTTCTAAATAAAGCAGACGAATCGAAGAAGCGCTAGCCTTTTGCTGAACTGGCAATACCCTACAGGACCCCAGGGTGCGGATGCTCAAAACTTTAGTCCCGGTCGTTGCTCGCCAGCGCGGGAGTAAGTCATCAGGGTGCGGATGCTCAAAACTTTAGTCCCGGTCGTTGCTCGCCAGCGCGGGACTGTCATCAGCCATGTTCACAATGGCTGCCGTCTGCGATGTTCAAAACAGTTTCGTCGCCATGTTGTGACGTCAGCGGGACTATCTCTGGTCGCAACTCCATCAAATTTACGACTAGTACCGAGCAGTCCTAAAGCCCATTCAGCACGGTCGTAAGGAAGCTTTAAGCCTCTCATCAGCGTTATCTACCCCTCAAAACATTATTTATGGCAAGTGTTGGTAATATATACAAGCATATAGCGGTATTTTATTATGGCAAGGATCACAGGGAACTCTCTCATGCATGATTTGAGCTTGGTTATCGAGTTTTAAGTGACTAGCTATTGAGGCCTCTTATGAATTGTAGATGAGCAGCATAATTTTATCTCATAAGACTGTGAATGCCTCCCTATGATGCCACATATTTGCTGTAAAATGTAGGCTACTCATATATTTTCATTAGGTATGGCATGTGAGCGTTTTTGCTTCTACAAACCCTCGTTCTAAGTTAGATGTGGGCAGCATTGGTATTTTTTCCGGTATATTACAGTTTAGGACACAACTGGAATTTCACATTTTAACCTCCATTCTCTAGAGTATGGTTATTGAATTCCAGATGTGTCCTAAACTGTTAATTTACTTTCTTTTTTTCCTTTAGGGACCTTTCATTAGCTCACAATTTTATTATGACCAGTATGTGCTGTGAAGTGATAGGTTAGGGTCTTCAGGTAAGGATAGGGTAAATGTTTACAAGTGCACCTGCCTTATGATAATGAATTTGATATAGCTCAATGGGTACATCTTGATGTCTGCGTCAAATTATTCTAATTAATCCATAGCAAAATAAGTCTTTGAGATATTAACAAAAACCCACCACCACTTTGCACTTAGCTTAAAACCTAACCTAACCTACCCTAGTCTAATCAGAAGCCTAACCTAACATTACTTAACTGCACCCCACTGACCTAAAAACAACTTAATTATCACCGTAATCATGAGGCCTTGGCTTGACAACCTCCAAGCAGGTTTGGGGTTTAGGTTACGTTAGTTAATTTAGGTAGATTAGGTTAGATTGGGACTAAAATATTGTTAGATAGGCCTAATGGTTATTAAAAAATATAAAATCTGTCAAAGATTATAAATTAGAAAAGAAAAACATTGCAAAACAGGTCTTAAGGGAAAAATTTCCAGTTTATTGACTAAACTGAATGCTTGAATTTTGTTTTTACGTCCGAAACATCACGTTGAATTCTACTGACAGCATTGACAGGATCAGTAACATACTGCCAAGCTGCCGCCTTCATCCTAACTTATGTTGCGGCACTGTCAAATGAAAATTTTCCCAATATAATGTCTTGCTTCTCTGCAACACTTGTTGCCATAGCCAGCAGCTTTGCATCAGTGAAGTTTAGGCGCCGAGGTCTCTTGGCTTTAGGTTCACCTTCCATTGTGCAGTAGGCTAGTATTAGCAGACAAAGAAGCGTGTGGCGAGTATCTCTGGCAGTGATATTTGTTGTTACCAGCATGCACGTGGTTTGTTTAGAAACAACCTCCTTGATTCTCATTGGCTGCCTTTTTTGTTACATTGATTCTCATTGGTTGCTATCAGATCAGCTGGCGAACTGCCTGCCCTCTGCCACATGATGGGACTAACACTTATACCCGCCCTACGACTGACCGCTTATCGTCTGAACATTGGTGGAGGTCAGTCACAAGGCGGGAATAAGTTATGACGGGACTAGAGGAGCGACCACCGACGGCGGGACTGAGATATGACCAGTTTTGAGCATCCGGCCCCAGGCTACCTTGGTATTAACCCTTTTACACTTCTTAAGACTTATTTCATATTCTATTGTTATTTCCAGGCGATATTACTCAGCCCAGGAGACTTTTCAACTGTAGATTTTGCATTCAGCTCCCATTTTATTCATAAATAAAACATGTCTCAAGACAGTACGTGTCTGTAGTGAAGGGTATTACGCAGATGCAATCACGCCTCACGCATGTCGGCCAAGAGTGCGCCATACCAAAGCCGCTAATGAAGTGTGAAGTGTTCCGACCTTCATTCACTGACTCACCCATCGTACTGTTCCACCCAGGACCCATATGTATATGGGTCCTGGTTCCACCGACCCACACTAAATCGCACCGCACCCAGCAGCTGCTGTGCCAGGGTTACTAAACTGTGTTCACATGACCTAAACTTACCTTCTCTCTATCTTGAATTCTGAGCTGTAACAAGAGATTAACGCTATAATATGATGGTCGCCACGAGTGTTATGGAATGACTAATGCCGTAGCACTCTTATGTTTCAATGAGCATTGGGAAATGTGAAGAAAAAATCTTCGCCAGCTGAACGTTACCGAACTGTAATTGTAATGATTGTTGCAGCTGCGACATGATGTATATTTTTAGGAGGTAATACCACCGCCCAGAATATTACTCTGACCCCGTTACATCCATCATCAATGCCAGAGGAACCCATTTCATTCCCACGAACGGAGAGCAGTGAAGCTGTTGAATCACCGCGCTCTCGTGCCATTATGACAAGGACATGATGATGCCTTACATATGCGCGCGCCTTAGTGCATGAAGCCACTGACCGTATTTTACTGAACTACCGGAAAATCTGCCATTTCTCAACATATGCAAAACTTTTTTTTTTTTTTTTTAATCCCACCCCATTATGCCATGCCCACAGTGACAGACCATGGTCGCCCTGACGGGTGACATTTCGCTACCTATCATTGGCAGTGACGATGGTTGTGTTTTCTCAGATTTTGTGTACAGCATCACTTATTCTGCAAGCAATCACATGGCACCTTTAATTTGTACTAGTTTTAACACTGTAAATGTAATCATATCATGCTTTGAAATTCTAGCTGCAACATCACGTGAGCACATTGAAAAGTCCAATGAAATGCCCTTGAATCATAAATTACCATTTTACAGGTAAAAATGAACGTGCACTTCCCGCCACCAGTGCACCGACAGCTCCCTCAAGCGGACACACTGTTGCATCATCTCGTTCACACCGACCACAACTGCCACATATAAATGGTTACATACGATACTCTCCTGCCGCGCTCACGACTGCTGTGTATGGAGTTCACTATATACAGCTTTTGAGAATCTCAGTCATCAAACGTGTTTAAAGTGCAGCACATACAGTACAGTACAGCTGCTTAGCATGCGTATCTGCCACGGTGCCAGTGTTCCCTCCACGGAGAGCACGTGCTTCCCTAGCTCTCTCACCGATATTGATTATCTCGCTGTACCTTAGCGCACATCTGCCTCGGGACGCAACTACCAGACAGTTATGCACTTACCTTGCCACTGATGTGCAGTGTTGAAGGAGCAACAGTTAGGACAATGAGCGTGCAGTGACCAGCGACCGGAGCAGCTTCCCACACAGTCACCACTACAACGGCACAGTGTCGTCTGCTGCTCAGCCACCGCGTAACGCACGCCCGGGCCAGATGCCAGACGCTGCCATTTCTGGCAAAGCAACTCGGTCAGAATTCAGGGAGACACACTGAGCTACTTCCGCGGCAGAAGTGTGTCGCAAAATTCACAAACATTTCATGCACGATTTCTGTAGTGAACCTGTGGGGTTATTATTATTTACCACATTTTCAGGAACATTTCTATTCCTGTTATAATATTCACTTGTGTACTGCAGAAGAATGAGCTTCATACAGCAGCAGAGCAGTGGCAAAAAGGTTGCAGTACCTTTGCTCTCCTCGGATAGATTGTCTAACATGATGCCGGTGCAGAA
Organism: Coenobita brevimanus; assembly: GCF_032717465.1. NCBI lineage: Eukaryota > Metazoa > Arthropoda > Malacostraca > Decapoda > Coenobitidae > Coenobita > Coenobita brevimanus. The sequence goes on along the minus strand of NC_137016.1, from coordinate 6,824,838 downwards.
GATGGTCAGTATTACTTTGATACTATTCTACCAGTTTATTGTTCTGCTCACTTCAACACGTAGCTTAACTGAATCAAGTAAATGTTACATATCTTCAAAAATATTCCAAGATATCAGTGTTCGATAGGCTACCAGCGGTCATTACTAACCCGGTAGTCGATCTGTTAAGTATGGTACATCGTGAAACAGAAATTGAATGTTTCATCGTGTCCCTGTATCTTTGGGACATTTATGAACAAACAAGGAGAATAGAATCTTCCCGTGAGTCATGTTCATTCTGCAAAAACAAACATTGGTTATGAGGCAATCTTTTTTTTCCTCCCCCCCCCACTTTTATTATTATTATTATTTATTTATTTATGTATTTGCAGGAGGCAAGGAAAGGAATGAGCAGATATTTCCCTTGTATCTTGTTCTTCGTATTAAAAAAAAAAAAAATGAGTTACGAGAGGGAACTTATTGCAACTTTGTGAATTGATAAGCCACTCGTCAGTCCTATGTACTCGTAGCTGACAGTCCCACCCATCTGATACAATCACGAATTCTCTCAGTACTATCTTCATTCTTGTTTCTAATAGACAGATATTCTGTTTAGGAGAGACTTCTGATACTGTGGGGGTTTAGTGATAATGTACGAAAAGTTTATCCTTCAGTGATTGCATTTTCTTGAGATAGCCAGAATAATAAATCCTCGTCGACCTGAATTGCTGAAAACCCTACCAGCACGAAGGTGTGTCTCCGAAGATATAAAAAAAAAGAAAAAAAAAAACGCTAATCAGGTATGGGGTTAGCAAAAAAATAATAAGTACAGTACTTATTAAAGGTCTGTCCTAACTAATATAAAGTCATCTGTCGGTAACAAGAGTTGAACAAGGCGTCATCTTATACTTGAGTTCATTAAGGTTGTCTGTAACCACTACATTATGAAAGCCCTCCACGGAGCTTTTTGAACCCTCTGGCGATAGTTTGAATATTCTCAATATCAATGAAAGGTTAAAAGAAACAATAACCCCCTGCACTGAGAGGGGGGGGGGGCTTCCCAAAGCGTCATAAATTGTCTAGCGGTGGCAAGAGAAACTGACTTCAGGGTAGTGAGGGGGTTATTATTGATTAGTGTGACTATAGACAGCTATTCATATCATCTTTACTGATATTAACCCTTTGAACCCCCCAAAAAAATATTCTTAGGTACTGACAAGCATCTCAAAATTTTCTCTGGCACTGTGTAAGGTAATGAGTGACGGGTAGATAAGTAAGGGACCGAATTATCGTGTATTTTCTCAAACATGTTTTTTTTATCCTATTCCAGCCAAACTTGGTGAAAGGGTTAAGGTTCAGCCGAGGAGTTATTCTGCTGTTTGTGAGAAGAATAGGTGAAAGAACAATATCACATGGCAAAACCAACCTGGGCGGAAATGTTGAGGGTAAGGCATGAATGAGGGGATTTGATTTCGTGAACAATTAGATAACAGCTAAGGTCACACGGAAAGATCAAAGTTCAGCCCGTGTGCGTCCGTGTTTGAACGAAACTAAAACAGTTCTGATGGACTAAACTTGGTGGATATGCTGAAGGTCAGTCAAGGAGCTGATTTTTTTTTTTTTTTTTTTTACAACAAAGGTCAAGTGACAACAAGGTTATCTTGGATAGGTTTAATCTGTCTGAGACTAAATTTGGTGGAAGTGTTAAGGGTAAACCAAGGATGAGGGGATTCGTTTGAAGAACAACCAATTAAAAGTCAAGGAAATAGGGTAAGGTTTAAGTTCAACCTGTGTATATTGTGGTGGACTAGTTACCTGATGTCTGTCAGTTTCTATTGTGCTTATCAGGAATAGTTATTTTATGCTTGGTATCTTTATTCAGGAGAAATTCCTCGAACTGGAAGGATTTGATAAATTCTCTTTTACCTGTTGGGAACCCTCCTAAGATGAATAAAATCATCTGATAGTAGCAAGAGTGAAATTAATATAACGTGCTCTCACAGGAAGGATTGATCTTGTAACTAACGTTGGAGGTGCCCACTCTTACCTCCACATCCAATTCTGATATGTTGTAACTTGTTTTATTCTTGTTCCCCCGAGACGATTTTATTCAGTTGAAGTCTCCCTCTCTCTCTCTCTCTCTCTCTCTCTCTCTCTCTCTCTCTCTCTCTCACGCCTTCAATACGAAGGGTCACTCCCAAGCTGCGCTTCGAGGGCTCCCCAAAGCCGAAGAAAATCGCCTGGTAGTGACAGGTTTAGGGCTTAACCCCTTAACTCCAGTTACATTTTTGGTGGTTTTGTTGATTTTTGCTACGTCCCCACAATTTTACTCACCACATGGAGAAACTTCTTCGAAAAACCAATTCAAGGCTGAATAAAATGTTTTGGAGATGGCAAAAATATAATTAGAAATAAGACACATGACCAAAAGAGTTAAAAAAAAAAAAAAACGTTATCGATCTCGGGTGTAAACCCCTTGAATCCGAGTGACGTCCTTTTTTTGTTTACTTTTACTGCTATGGAAAGGATTGGGAATGGCATCTTGTATTGAAGGGGTTTAATAATGCTATATATATATATATATATATATATATATATATATATATATATATATATATATATATATATATATAATGATGGCCAGCAAAACCAGAGTGATGATGTACATGATTTATTATTGGTGACGTTTGAAGATGGTTTGTGTTATAAAACCGAAACGTCACCAATAATAAATCATGTACATCATCACTCTGGTTTTGCTGGCCATCATTAGATTCCGCTTCCCACAGCACGAAAGTATCGCTAATGTCATCAGAAATCGCCAAGGAGAACCAGTGCTTCAAGTCTACAGGCATAGTCAGCGCCTGGATCACAAGTTACGTAAAGCCCACCAGGATCTTCAGTTTCTCAATATCTGCCAGAATCATGACCTAACCCCGACATTTTTTAACTTTAAAACTCATAGTAGATACCTTCAGTCTACTCGGCTGTATAAAAATTGCCAACGTAAACTTCTTACCAGTGAAATTAAAACTAAAAGTAAACATGTAAATTCCTTAAAACTACGTTTGGATGAGTCTTTGGTTAAATTAAAATCTGCAGTTTCATATATTGATTATGTACATCTGACCAGCTTAATTGAACGCACTAACGTAAATTCCCTTGCTAGAACTAAATTTATACACCAAAAAAAATTAAAGAAAATTGGTTTTGTAGATCCCTAAGGTATATCTCCCGACAGAGTAATTTATAATTTTTCGTCGAGAAGTCTCTGCGTGTGGAAAATTCCTTTTTATCTAGGGGGTTGAAGTTTTCTTTCCCCCCCAGGAAAAGTAGTTTTTTTTATCTCACTTTCTCCCTTTTGAGAAGCTTTTTAAAATCTTGTCAAACCATGCCTTTTTTCCCAACAAGGGTAGAACCTTCGATTATTTTAAAAGTAGTTTAAAGCATCTGGCTTTTTCTAGTTTTTATAATTATAAAGCTCGGAGTTCTTTCACAAAGGAAGAATATGCTGCCCTCAAGGATTTGAAATCTGACAACTCTTTAATCATTTTAAGACCTGACAAGGGTAATGGAGTACTGTAGTGTTACTGAAGAGGACAGACTATAACCCTAAGATGCTTGATATACTTAGTGATTCTTCAAAATTTTGTAGGGTGACTGGGGATATATTTCAGTTTATATTGAGGAGTGAAGATAAAATTAACAATTTTCTTAGAAACTTGAAATCTAAACATGCAATTGAGGAAACTACTTATTCGGAATTATTTGTATCAGGTTCGAAACCAGGTGTCTTGTATGGTTTGCCTAAGGTTCATAAGGAGGACTGCCCACTTCGTCTTATACTATCTGCCCTAAACACTGTTAATTATAATCTTGCTAAGTATCTTGTTCCATTGCTGTCTCCGATAACTTTTAATGATTACACTGTGAAAGATTCTTTTTCTTTTGCTAAAGGAATTTGTGAACTTAAATTTAACGATTGTTTCATGGCTTCATTTGACGTAAAATCCCTATTCACAAATATCCCCCTTGATGAAACTGTGGATATCTGCCGTGATAATTTGTTTAATGAAACTAACAACATTGGAGGGGTAAATAAAGACCATTTTCATAAACTGCTCTCATTGTCAGTGCAAGACTGTTACTTTACTTTTAATGGTTCTTACTTTAAACAAGTCGACGGAGAGGCTATGGGAAATCCTCTTGGACCCAGCCTTGCTAATGCTTTTTTAGCTTATCACGAATCTATATGGTTAAAGGATTGTCCCACCCATTTTAAGCCACTTTATTTCAAACGCTACGTGGATGACACGTTTGCCATTTTTAGGTCCCCATCTCATGTGCCCTTGTTTTTGGATTATTTAAATTCTAAACATAAAAATATACAGTTTACCTGTGAAACGGAGCAGAATAATAAACTCCCCTTTTTAGATATTTGCATAGAGAGAACAGAAGGAACTTTTACAACGTCAGTATACAGGAAACCTACATATACAGGATTAACTACTAAATTTAACTCAAATGTTCCCCTCCAATATAAACGTAATTTAATTCTAACTCTGGTGACTAGGGCCTATAATTTATGCTCCTCATATTTTTCTCTACATAATGAGCTGCAGTTTCTGAGGAAAACCCTGTACCACAATGGATTCCCAACTAAATTTGTAGATAAGTATATTTGAATACAGCTAACTAAATTAAGAACCAATACTTTGAAAAAAATTCACACGGTTGAGAAAGCTAAAGTTCATTTTTCAGTACAGTATTTAGGTCCTAAATCAAATTTTTTACATAACAGGATAATCAACCTAATTCACGACTTTTATCCGCAGATATCGTTGAGGGTGGTGTTTAAATCTCCCCAAATCATGTCTCAATGTTTCATGTTTAAAGACCGTGTCCCGGATGCCCTGCAGTCCTCGGTGGTGTATCGATTTCAGTGTGGTTGCTGTAATGCATCCTATATTGGTCAAACTAAGTGCCATCTAGCTACCAGGATTGCCGAGCATCAGGGAAGGTCTCATAGGACAGGACTCCCAATCTCGAAACCATCATTTTCTGCAATTCGAAATCATTCAGATTCGGAAAGTCACCCTATAAATAACCAGAACTTTCGAATTTTGTTCACTGCACGAGATGACTTGACTAGACTTATAGCGGAGTCTCTACTAACGGCAAAGCTACGACCATCCCTTGGCTCACACGACTCCTCTACACAGTTGCTCTGTTTTTAGCTGGTAAATTGTTGTATTGTAATTTTATTTCATATGACCTTCTCTGTTCCCTGTTATTTTATTCTGTGGAAGATGAGAAAATTATATATTGGTTTATTTTCTATTTTGTGTTTTTATTTTTGTTTTAGGTCTGAAGATGGTTTGTGTTATAAAACCGAAACGTCACCAATAATAAATCATGTACATCATCACTCTGGTTTTGCTGGCCATCATTAGATTCCGCTTCCCACAGCAAGAAAGTATCGCTAATATATATATATATATATATATATATATATATATATATATATATATATATATATATATATATATATATATATATATATATATATATATATATATATATATAAATATATATATATATATATATATATATATATATATATATATATATATATATATATATATATATATATATAATGACCATTTCCGGTCGAAAAGTCTATCCTTACGTTTAATAAAGTCAGGAGACGGCAAGAACAACAACAACAACAACAACAAAATACTTCCCCAGACTCAATGGATTCTGAAGACTTTCTAACCGTATCAGTAAGAGGGATATCGCTTAAGGTGGGTAAAATCGACTATCGATAACAGGAATAAATGTAAAAAGGCATAATTGCACCGAGGATAATTAACACGAGATTGTTTACAGCCCCTACACTACAGCCAAATAAAATCGTCTGAAAGTGGCTAGAATAAGTGAGGGTAATCACCCTGTAGGGGTTGCGGGCTCCTTGATTACTTATAGACTGCACAGTAACTACTTTTTATTTTTATTCTTTGTCTCCAGACACTTTTTTTTCGGCTTTAAAGAAACTTTTCGACCTCGGGTTAGAAAGAGGCTTCCTTGCGGGTGGAGGGGTAGGGGGGGAGGGGGGAAATTCTAAGCTGAATAAAATAGTCTGACATTAGCTAGTACAGAGTGAAAAAAGATGTCCTCGAGCTGAAGGGATTAACTTTTCTGAATACGATGACGTCCCTCACATTTTATTCGTGCAACCTTCATACAATTTTTTTCAACTTGGAAAGACTTCCCGTATTGACGGAATTAATGAAAGCTTTATCTACGGCCTACAGTTAGAAAAATCTCTCCCGACCTGAGAAAAATCGTCTAGAGACAGGAAGTATGAAATATAAAACGTTTCCTGGAGCTGAAGGAGTTAAGGTGTGACATGCAATAACAAGTCGTTAAGCATGGTCTCGAGTGCTCTTTCAGCAAAATCCGTCGATATGCACAATAAGAAATTTACAAAAGGTTATTAAGGAGGAATAAGCAAAACATTTCGCTAAGAATGAGGTGTAAGAGAACCTCCTAACGGTCTAACCCCATGATTATGATGCCGATGACGTTGCCAACTGGGTCCCTGGGTTTAGCTGACATCCTCTGTATATTCGTTTACACAAAGAGCCCTCAGAAGTGAGCAAACCAGTTCAGATACGGCTCAGCTTTCCCTCCCCTCCTCTCTCTCTCTCTCTCTCTCTCTCTCTCTCTCTCTCTCTCTGGTAACCTCTTCGCGATGAGGGGTCATTACTTACCTGATTAGAATCGTCCATTGGTTTAGATATTAGACGTCATCGTGAAGAAGGCTTTAACCCATTACAAGGCAGGGGTTTCCCTCAGCTGAACACAATCGTCTGGCAAGTCAACATGTAATACCGAAGCGTGGCCCTGCTTTCTTAATTCTTTCAACCCGTGGACGTCATTTGTAGTTTGTTCTTGTTACAAAACCATTTTTTATTTTAATCTTAGAGAAGACTTCTGGAACTGGAGGAGTTCGATTTAGCCTTCATTAACTATCTGAACAATAAAGGGCTGTCCTAAGTTGAATATAATCGTCTGACAGTACTGAAAAAAAAAAGTGAAAAAAGTAATCGAACTGAAAGATAGAGATAATCACAGGATCCAGCCTTTCAGAAGGTATGAATTTCCCCCACTTGAATAAAATCGTCTGGTGGTAGTCAACATAAAATACCTAATTGGGAGACCTGCCTCTTCAAGGTTAACCCTTTTGCGCCCACAGTCCTTTAACTAGAACAGCCAAGCTGGTTACTGCCTGACACTTGGGGCTCTTGTCTCAAAAAAAAACCGTGGGAAGGGGGAAGGGGAAGAATAAGAGGCAAGTAAAATGGTCCTTTTTGTCTCCAGTCTTTCTCTTCTTCCTGTCCTTCTTTTCATTTCTACCCTACCTCTCGTCTTGATATTTCCATGTTTCTTCCGGTCTTTGTTTTCTCTCTACTCCTATTAGGTTAGACACATGTTTTCATGACGTGGATGGTTTAAAACCCTCCCACTGACACCGACTTTTCCTCATTTCCCGGATCAAAAACTCTTCATCACCAAGCCACTTCTAAACCAAGACCACTTCTACGCCAAGACTATTTCAGTGTCAAGACCACCTCAACGCCTTGGCCATTTCAACGCCAGGACCATTTCAGCACCAAGACCACTTCTACGCCAAGACAGTTTGAATACCAAGGCCAAATGAACACCAAGACCATTTCAGTGCCAAGGCCACCTCCATGCCAAAACCATCTCAATGCCAAGACCATTTTAATGCCAAGGTCATCTCAACCTCAAGACCACTTAAACACTAAGGCCACTTCTACGCCAAGACCATTTCAACGTCAAGACCACTTCTGCGCCAAGACCAGTTCAGTGCCCAGGCCAATTATATGCCAAGACCATTTATACACTGTGGCCACTTCTGTGCCAGGATCATGTTAATGCCAAGGCCACTTCTATGCCAGGACCATTTCAACACTCAGGCCACTTCTATGCATTGGTCACGTCTGTGCATAGACCACTTCAATGCCAAGACCATTTTTCAATGTCATAACCACTTCTACAACAAGACAATTTTTGGGTCTACTTTCCCATTTCTGTTCACTGCTGGTCACACGACTTCGCTCTGAATTAGTGCCATAAGGACCCATCGCTAGGAATCCATTATTCGTTTAAAGTCTTGGCCCAAATGGGGCCAAAAATGTCTTTTAAAAGATACTACAGAGGCTATTTTATGACTCCGACTTCATATTCATAAAGAATATCATGGCACTTGTAAAAAAAAAAAAATCCTTAACTGAATGGTATTTTTATTAAAAAATCCTTAACTCAATGGTATTTATTAAAAAAAATCCTTAACTCAGGAATCGTTGTGAATCTGGACAAAATCCGTGGGAATCATTTGTGAGGTCCTACGAAGGCACCTGTAACGGTCCTGGAGGCCTTTAAGTTCTAGGAGGGCTGCAGCAGCCTTATTTCAAATTAGCTCCACAGTAATGTAAGAGGTACCTCAGCAAAGAGTGAACCGTGACTTTTCTAGGCGGGTCCCTAGCAGGGGCCGGCAAAAAAGAAGGAATTGGGCATTTCCCAACGTTAATCAAGAGGACGACTCCAAAGTCTGAACCTATGATCTTAACGACTAAAAGCCGGTAGGCGAGGGCAGTGCATTGAGGACCCTTCTAGCAAACCACCACACAGCAGTCCTTTCCAATAATGGGTTAATTGATAATGTTTCAAATACCTTAACCACGAGGGGTCCTTCCTACGCCGTCCAGACGTACCAAAAATTTATATAACAAACATAATCATACTGAAGGAATTTATTTCTATGCTGATACGTCTTTTATTGCCACTACTCACGTCCACACAGCAAGAAGTAGCCGCGGGCCAACGAGGGTGGTCTGTGGACCTTAGAGGAATGGAACGAGGATTGGCTGGCACGTCAAAATGTCCTCATCAGAAATCCAAATTTTAGATGTAGGAACATCTCTTAGAGCGGCCCGTTCAGTTTGCCAAACCCAAAGATTTTTCGGACGCAAGGTGCTTCACTCATGTAAACACATATTACGGCCATCATAACCCTACATCTGTCTAGCACGTTTGTAATTGTTGTCCAGTCCTATTCCAGTGAAATGCAGTGAAGTCTCTCACTGCGTTTGGTATGGGATGCATCCTAAATAGAGGGTGTGGGTGAAATAGACTGCTCAGTACCCATTATATGCCACTGCCCTCCTGGTTTGATGCCAGAAAAATTCCTTATCAACTTTTTTGCCTGGACCCAATGGAGATTGTGTTCATGACTATTTCTGCCGTCTGCCAGTGTGGAGGTAAAAACTTTCACCCGCACCCGCCCGCACCAGCCTGATGCTAGTGTGTCTGTGGCATGATATTGTAAATGATATGAGGCAATTTCAGTACAGACTAATACTCCTATATCATTGTTACTTCATCCAGACGATTTTCATGGTCTTAAGGCTCGTTAACCATTAAGCCCAATGACGTCATTTATATTACACTCCAGATACAACCAGGTTATTTTGTCGAGCTTAACAGAGCACCTGAGTAGTGGAGGGGTTAATAATGTATCTAATACCTCTCCAAAAAGGTATAAAATCGTCTGGTGGTAACAGAAACAACCTATGAAAATCCATCGTGTAGAGAGAAAGAGAGAGAGAGAGAGCATTTTTCTGGCCCAAAGATGTAATTAGCTTGTCTCATTAAATGGGATATTTAAAAAACAAAGGTAACTGTTAACACAGAACTATTCATGAAATCCCCTGGATTTTTAGAATCTCCTTCGCGACAGCACTTCACGTGCAGTAAACCAAGTATGGATACTTATTTGAAATCTCACAAAGATCATTGTTATGAACAAAATATTTTCACATCTATACAATTTGTAACAGAGGGATCACTTGCATTCGTGATTTTAATTTATTGTATTACATAATGCAACAGAATGTGAGAAAGATTCCTCCAGCATAGTTTACATTTTGTATCTACACTAACACTATCTCTAGCTTGCCAAAGGCATTTATAGCCTAATCTACGCCTAGTAGTAGTGACGTCAATGGGTCTACTGACTGTTTGATGATCTATAAATAAGAGGTCTCCTCCTGCATCACAGAATGGTGTTGAGCAGACAAACTGTTGTCTACTTCACTATTTTCGCTTTCTAAGAAGGTCAGCGGTTGCCCACTTCGAACAACTGTCTTCAAACTGTTAAGTGACATAGTTCAATGCCTCTTTCTGGGTAGCGGCTTTAGCTAGTTCATTTGCTTGATCATTCAGGGAGAGGTCAGCTTGAACTGAAATCCATATATGGTAAACTGTGATACCCTTATTTAGGTGCATCTGAGCCTGACTTCAGACCCAAGTACGTGTGCTTAGTTTTCTTAGTAGGGAATCAAGAATAGGAAAAGATGACAAACGGTCAATTATAATGTAAGTGTTATTTCTGCTTATGAGTACGTTTGCTTCAGTATAATAAGCACTGCACACAATTCATTTTGTAGCGTGGAGGCCCAGTTGTTGATAAGGATCATTTCCTCATACCAAAGGCCATCACTCTGGAAAACAATTACACCAGTCACAGATGCGCCGGTGAACTGATTGACCGAATCATCTATATACTCTACATTATCTGGGGGCAATGCGTGATTGGTGGCTAATTTATCTGTCTGATGCAGAGCTTAAGATTTCGCTTCCTGAGGGAGTTCAGGAAGAGTCTGTACTAACCTTTTAGATGAACGGTGAGTACAGTAGCGATGGATGGGGATATCGGCCATGGAGCAGGGAGGTTCGTTGCTGTTCTTGCCACAGATCATGAATATTATGCATCTGGAGTTCAGTTGCAGTTTTCACAGTCCGTTTTGTTGCATGACTACCTCTAGATGGGAAGGCATGCAACGCTTCTGTGTAGGGATTCATATAGTTTTGCCGTAGCACTTTAATGAGTGATGGTATTAACTTCACTGACACGATCATTGAGCAACAGTCGCAGCCTCTTGATCGGGCATGGCATAAGCTTCTGGCCACTTTTGTGATGTAGTCCACGGCAACACATGTACACTGGTTTCCTCTTTCAGTGAGTGGCAGAGGTTCAGCAATGTTCATCACGACTCTTTCCATCAGTGCACCCACTAGGTGCAGCTGGAGAGGGGCACAACCACGTTTCTTGGGTCCCTTCTTGGCACAGTATATATCACAAGCCCAACACCACTCTTCAACATCCTGACACATGCCAGTCCAGTAGAACCTTTGTCGCAGCCGACTTAGCAATTTCTTCACTCCCAGATGCCCACTAGTGATCTGGTTTTGAAACTCTTCTAAAATCTCAGACCTCATTTCTTAGGAAGCACCAGTTGCCAATAACTGGTGAGGCCATCGGGTGTCTCCCACTAACGCTTTACCGCCTAACTGTTGAAATTTGAGCCAGTAGTATGCTTAATTTATTTCACTATATAAATAAGAAACGGTGCCGAGGGCACAGCAGACCTGTCCCTGGCAGTCATGTTAGTGCTGACGTATAAACACAACAAGATATCTAGTCAAAGATGTCGCATATCAAATTTAGAGTAAATCAGGTGAAAACTGACGAATTTACGCCCATTTGAAATTTTTGGCCCGATTCCCCTACCGGTAACCGGGGGGTGACCCCTCTGATGTAATGAGGCATGCTATAGGATACAGATTTGAAAGATGCACCTTTAGGTTTTGGATTCATATCCATATGACGAATGTGAATGGAGTTTTGGCGGAGAAATATATATATGTATATATATATACCGGTATATACATATAATCTTTTTAACATTTTTGAGGGTGTACAGCCTGGGCCTTGGCCCAATTTGGCCCAAAATTTAATCAGGTGATCGGAGGGTCATAGCCCATCATCCCTGTAATTTTAGTCAAAATCGCATCTGTAGTTTTTGTGTGAACTTGTTAAAAGACAGACAGAGAGACAAATAGACAGACAAACCGAGTAAAAACAATACCCGTCCCCGTGTCCCTCCGGGGAGGAAACGGTTAAAAAGGACGTACACGTTCAATAAACAGATATACAATGGTAACTTTAGCGATTGGATGTTTAAAATTTCTGTATTAAATTACAGGGTAGTCACGAGTTTACAATGCTTAACTATTTTAGTTGCATGTGGTATAATTAAAAAAATAAATAAAATAAAAAAACGAGTAAGGACAAGATAATGGCAAAATATAGTACACTGGTATTAATTACGTGGAAATTTTCGTCCTTTTACAGTTAACTTAGCTCAGTGGGAGAAAAAGATAGCACCACACCTAAAGATCCTTTCCACAAAACTTCTTCCTGACTAGTATTAATCTCTTGTTACAGTTCAGCATTCATGACGGACAGTTGGCAATTTTACGCTTAGTTAAAGTGAATAGATTATAAATTCATATAAATCAGAGAAATCCATTACTCAGACGGTAGACAAAATTATATAACTGGTATAACCTCTGTACAAATCTAGAGTAAGGGAAATTATGATGAAAAATGCCTGCGAAAGCGACATGGATTGCCTGGTTTAGTAGACCTATCATTTGCAGGCAAGCAACCACCCCTGTAGGGCAGTCTCGTGCAGTGAATCAGTGTTCCCTTGCAGCTGACAGCGCCTTTCTACAGCGCTGGGCGGGGGAAGGAGTAGATGCTTGGTTCCTGGACGGACGCTTAATTTGCGTCTCTCCACCCAGTTGACAGGGCATCACAGCAGGCACTACTTCACCTCCAAAATTTGGTTATAAGATTGCCTCCTAGTGCTATACATGGTTTCGTGGGTTACAGGTAACCATTAGGTTTGTCACTCAATGTAGTCACCTGAAGTGGAAAAGAGAGTAGTAAAAAACGACAAGCAGGAAAGAGAAAAGTAGGAAGAGCGAAGGGCAGACACAGAGACAGAATGAGAAAGAGGAAGGGAGAAGTAGGCAGCACTGCATGCACTGAGAAGATGATGACTGCCACAAACTACGACCTGAAAGAAGTTGTAGAGGTGAGTGTGCGTGAGTGTGTGCCCAGTGGCGGCTCAAATGTATTCGTGAATATAAGCTGTTATATACCGATGGTCCCATCCTTCAAGCCCCCCCCCCAGATCGTGAGTGCCACCAGTGAATTAGTATAATTTGTGTGTTATTTGGATGTTATACTTTCATTGCATGTAAATCTTTAACAACATATGGTAAGGTAAGGGTCAAGTGATAAATTATCCAAATAATTATGGTTTTCTGTGGTTATTATTTAAGTTTTATGCACATGATGAAGAAAACGACTGCATAAGGCTTTCCTTATGTGAGGTGTAGATGAAAGATTACTACAGTGACGTTTACTACAGTTAAGCTTATGTAAGCGAAGGTGGATATCTAAGGGACACACTGTCAAGAGACAAAGGTGTGTGATGTCCCCATCACTATTGAGTATCTATTTGGTCGAAGTTATGAGGGATGCTAAAACTCCAATTGAGAGATGGGTGGGAATGGCAAAAAAAAAAAAAAAAAAAAAAAAAAAAAAAAAAACGGGTGGATTATATCACATCTGATGTAAGCGCCAGGATTATGTTGCTTGCTGTTAGTGAACAAGAGCTTTGTAGACTGAAGATAAGTTTAGGATCATTTATGAGCACTGAGCTTTAAAAGTAAACACAGCTAAAACTAAAATGACCACTGTTGAGAGAGGTAAATCTCAGTGCGATGCGGTGAACGAAAACTGGAATTACTGACTTTAAGTACCTCTACACATGTAACGGGCGAGTTGGACATGTGCAAAGAAAGAAGAAGGCGTGGCAATGGGAAAGAAAGTGACTAATGTTATGAAGGCTGGATACTAAACAGATGTGTGAATGTGGAGGCTGCAAGAGGTCTGTATGAAGTTAGTGTCCTCATTAACGTATGGGTGCAAGAGAAGCAAGATCCGAGAGTGAGAGCAACGGGAATGGGATAATTAAGGAATAAGAGTATGTGCAGTGTGTAAAGTACATCAGACACGATAACCTGCGATTAATGAAGGACGTGGAATCAGGAAACTTGTTGACAATGAGGTAGAAGAAAGTGATCCTAGTTGAATGTACGAAGGAGTACATGACATGATGTATCTATATCAATATCTATCTGTCTATCTATCTGTATATCATACACACACACACACAAACACACACACGTGTATTATATATATATATATATATATATATATATATATATATATATATATATATATATATATATATATATATATATATATATATGTGTGTGTGTGTGTGTGTGTGTGTGTTGACTACCTGACAGGAATTTTGAAGTGAATCTACATATAGTATACCATAAAATATATGCAGATGTTTAGAACTGTGAGGTGGAAGCAGAGTTTCCAAGGCTTGAACGATGTGCAAATGAGTGTCTGGCGTTTTTCACTGGATATACAGCTGACTGTTCTCCTTCTTTCATGCTTCCTATTTCGTTATTTCCTGACCCTACCTCGCCCCTTTCTTATTCTAAAAAGAGGTCATGATATTGCTGTTGGTGACGATAGTGATGAGGCAGTATCTTCCAAATAATATATTATAGTTCTTAAATTTATCCCAGAATAAATATAATAGGCCTAATGCATTAGATTTTTACTGCCGAAAAAGAAAAAGCTTTATGTATGAAAGTACATTATTTGCAACGTAATTTACTGTATTTATTTTTATATTATTCATTTATTTTATTTTTTTTATTTTATTATTATTATTTTTTTTGCCTGGTGACTTTTCACTCAATAGCGGCGAAGTGCTGTGTTCTTGGGAGACGTTGACGTGGTAATTCTCATTAACTTTGTCGTACCGGTAGTTATTTTCTTGACCCGTTCAGTCGATGACATATTTGAATTTTATACTTGCTACCTTCAGAAGATTTTTAAAATATACTCTGGAGAGACTTTCTGAGCGGGAACGGTTACTTTGTGCCTTCACTGGCCGCGTCAGCTCAAGGCATCTTTCTTAATTGTTATACAATATTCTGGAAGTAGCAAGATCTGTAAACAAGTCTTCGGACTGAAGAGATTAAATTTGTTGTTTGCTGTACTTTGATACTGGAAATCTTTAAGCTATTAAAGTTTTGGAGAATATTTTTCTCCTACTTTATGAAAACATAGGTTTTGTCACTGTTAAAGTGCGTGCAATCCGTTTATCACATTAGTTTTTGAGTAATGTGATGATGATGAACCAATTGTAGGACTGAGCTGACAGCTTGTATGATAAGTAATGAGAGCAAGGATTAAAAGTCAACGGCGAGAGACGGAAGTTGCTGGACATGAGAATGAAATGATTAGGTAATCGTAACAATATTATTATTTTTTGGCATTGATTAAAAGTATTTTTCATACATTCATTAGTTTTTACTTTTTTATTAGTGTGAATAATGGCCTTTATATTGCAAAAAAATTACATAATATGACCACTGACCTCTATACTGTAGTATGGAGAGGCTATCTCCGCCGCGAGCGTGTGATGGTAGCCTCCATATTGAAACACCTACAGTATATATACTCGTCGCTTACAAAAACATGTATGGATTGTGACTTTTTTTCGGCCTAGTTCAACGAATTATATGGGGTACATTTAGCCAATGAGAATAAAACAACGCCATAGGTTGCTGCAGTGCAGAATTTACCTTTACGGCACTAAGGCAGAGAAAGGTAATGACAGAAAGGGAAGAGATAGTGTGATATTAACGTTGAAATGATAGTGATGTTGAAGCTCTTTTACATAGAAGTAATGGTGTTTAAATGGTGTGGGAAGTCCTTAGACTGTCCATGTCATGAAACCGAATGTCCGGATTGATAAAGGCCGGAAGAAACATGGAAACATCTACAAGAGAGTGTGAACTGAAGAGAGGAGGACATGGAGAGAAAGTCTGGAGATAAATGGGCCCCTTTTAATGGCCTCATTCATGCAAGGATACCGGGGAAGAATCTTCCCGCCCCACCTCAGGGGGCAGTAACATATTTCTTATTTGTGAAATATAACGCCATCTCTCTTCAATACATTCCTGTGCCCATTTTTGCATCCGTAAGCTGCACAGTGGACCATGGCACTATATTTTACGGAATCATCAGCTGCTTTCAAAAACCCACAAAGCAGTTCAGTACAAAAAACGCGGGTATCAGGCGTGGTGTAACATGCCTGCCGCTACACCAGCGCCGCCCTGACGGCGGCTACATAAATCACTCGGTGTTACCCATGAAAGAGCCTCTTCGTACTATAGAGCTCAGGGGATCAAATAATGCTTAGCATTTTCTGTCATCGTCCGAAGTAAAATGCGGTATTTTTTTTTTTCCGTAGTTCATCTTTGTATAACGTCACAGGAGCCAGTTTCAAACACATGTGATGACTTGTCCAGGTGAAGCATTAAACCTTACTGAGCGAAAATACACCATTGGGTATTAAATTTCACATTTATACCCCTCACATTATAATTTTCATCCTCAAACATTTCTTCCTGTCCTTGGTTGTCATTTGCAGCTGACAGTAGAAAAATACTAGAGCAACCACAGTCCAGAATACTGCAAAGTACGATTAATCAATCAATCAATCATTTCCTGTGGCACCCCACGGGTTGCATAGGGCCTCAATGAACTCTCTCCACCAATATTTGTCTCTTGCCATCTCCTTCAGGTCCCACCAACACTCCTCTCCTGCTTCTTTTTTCATTGTCCTCAACCAGGTTTCCCTCGGCCTACCTCTACCTCTTCTTCCTCTAGCAATCCACTCTGGCACATCCTGTATTAAACAACCTTCTTTTCTGTATATGTGCCCCAGCCACTTCCAGCAAGACAGTCTCACATATTCATTAACTGGTTCCACTCTCGTAATATCCCTTACTCTTTCATTTGTAACTCTGTCTTGCCACTTTACCCCAAGAATCCTTCTCAGTATTTTATTCTCAAATCCTAATACTTTCTGATCTGTTGCAATTGTACTGTACCATGACTCATGCCCGTAAATTAAAATTGGTCTAACCATGGACTTGTAAATTTTCACTTTAGTATGTACCGAAAGCATATTATTATTCCAAACAGATTTCAACATTCCAACAGCTCGCCAAGCCTGTCTAATCCTCTCCTCAATTTCATTGTTTAATGATCCATTAGATGATACAATCGTTCCCAGATATTTAAAGTTTTCTACATTCTTCACCACATTATTCCCAATTACACAATCGATTTGGTTCTCCACGTTCATATTAATAATTTCAGTCTTTCCACAATTTATTACCAATCCCACTTTTTCTCCTTCCTCCACCAGACAATCGAGCACCCTCTGCATCTCGTAAATACTTCCGCAAATCAGTACAATATCATTAGCATAGTCCAAATCCATCAGCTTCTTATTTTCTGTCCAGTTAATTCCTGCACCTGTTCTCCTTACAACCTTTTTCATAACATAATCCATAACCAAAACAAACAACAATGGCGAAAGAACTCCTCCTTGAATCACTCCTGACCTAACTTGAAATGGATCACTCAAAGAAACACCCACCATTACCTTACAAAAAGTACCTTCATGCAGGCTTCTAATAATATTTACAAACTTTTCTGGTATACCATAGAATCTCATAATTTTCAACATAGCTCCACGTGAAACACTATCAAACGCCTTTTCAAAATCCACAAAACACATGTTAAGTGGCATTTTCATCTCATTAGCTTGTTGCATTAGATGCCTTACAATAAAAATCTGATCATTACAACCTCGACCCTTTCTAAATCCCGCTTGTTCTTCTCTTAAAATTTTATCAATTACTGGCTCTATTCTGTTCAACAAGATTTTGGAAAAGACTTTTGCAACTACAGGTGTCAAAGTTATCCCCCTCCAATTGCCACACACACTTAAATCTCCCTTTTTTGGTATTTTTATAATCACTCCATTTTTCCACGATTAATATGGAAGCATATTTGATGAGAAAACCTGTAATTGCCTCCGGCAGATTTGAACCTTTGGGCATAATTAGAACTCAGGCACCGCAGTGGCTGAGTGGTTAGTATTGCTGACTGCGAAACTGCCGGCCCCATTTTGCTAGGGTTTGAATTCTGGTTGGGCAGCTGCTGTCACTCAATGCAGGTGCCCATCCACCCTTTGTGAGTTGGCAGGTAAAATGAATACCTAGGTCAACACCTGGGGGAGATATCCGAAGTAACCCGGACGATGCAGTGGCCTTGGGTAAATAACCCACAACAGGTTCAATGACCTAAGTTACAGAGATAAGCACTGTGACTATATGCTTCTAGGCATCTGCCCCCCGACCCCCCATCACTCAGACTTACCGAAAGTACCCTTCCACTAACATACCAGTTGCTTAGATGTCTCAAAGTTTAAGTGAAACTAAGGCCGGCTACACACGC
Organism: Coenobita brevimanus; assembly: GCF_032717465.1. Lineage (NCBI taxonomy): Eukaryota > Metazoa > Arthropoda > Malacostraca > Decapoda > Coenobitidae > Coenobita > Coenobita brevimanus. The sequence continues at coordinate 6,806,447 of NC_137016.1, read as the reverse complement.
TCAGTTTTTTGCTCTGGTTTAACCGTGCAGGCCAAAACTGCACAGTTAAAACTGAATCCCGTCTGTGTATCCACACAGCAGTTTTTGGTCTGTATTTTCGAGAGACGAGATGGTAGAACGTGATGGAGACCTGCTTCTGGCCACTGGTGCTGTAGCCTGCGCTATTAAAAACAAGAGAAAACAAGTTTAAACTGATTTTGACTTCACATAGTTTGTTTTCTTTACATGTAGGCTTGATGCACATTTCTGGGCTCTACATTGCTTCTATATTTATACATGATCTTCATAAGAGGGTGAAAATGTTTGGAATGTAAGTTCAAGGATCGCCGAGATTTACGCCAGCTGGAATAAAAATGGCTAAAGCTATCTGCAAATTTACACAGTGTTATCTGATGTTACTCCTAATTATCATTGAATAAAGCAAACATTAGCAATTGATGAGACGTTTAACTTACTTGAGCCTCTTGATCCTCATATCTGTCCAAATTTGACGTTGATGCACTTGGGGTCTCTTGGTCCATCAAAAAACTTAGCATGTTAAAGTACCACAAACTGGGAGTATATATATTGTCAGCACCTGCCCCAGACTTTTTAGAATCTGACAATTTCTTTAGTTCCTTTCTGTAGGCACTTCTTAAGTTTATTTTTTTCACAACTGCATCTGTGTCAGCCTCTGGATCAACTTCTCTCTTCTTTTCAATGAGTTTCTCATAAGATAATCGTTTTTGGTCTCTGTCACAGTAGTTTTTACTCTTAATTATCCACTCATGTGCTCTATATACTTCAATAAATTCCTCTATAAATGCCCTTGAAAAATTGCACTTGTCAGACTGCCACAACTGAAGCTGCGTGCGGACTGAGCAAACTTTCGAATTTGCCTCCACACGCTTCGGTTTAACTGTGCAGTTAAAGTTTTCTCTCATCGACGGATATCGTTCAGGCCAGGATTTTGATTTGCAGTTAAAACTGCGCAGATAATTCTTCATCCACACACTCCATTTTAACTGTGCAATTTCGGCCTGCACAGTTAAACCGGAGCAAAAAAACTGAGCGTGTATAGCCGGCCTAAGAAGCAATGATATTAAATATAAAATTTTGTTGTTACAATAGTCTTCAGCTTTACCCACCAGCTTTGCCTGCAGCAGTATCACTAGACGAATTTCATATGCCTTCTTTTTAAACTCAGTCCAACTTCCCATATTAACAATCTTTCCTGCACCAGGAGTGGTAGGTGGTGGTGACCATCATCGACTCACTTCATGTCCTACTCCCTGTTTCTTCCTTCACCTTCATCATTCTGTGTCTGCCCTCCTGTCTTCCTACTTCTCCTTAGTCCTCGTCACTTTTTATTACGGTACTGTACTCTTTTTTTTCCACTTCAGATGACTACACTGAGTGACATGCCTGATGGTTTCCTGTAACCGAGGAAAACATTTACAATGCTGGATGGAAACAATATGACCAGATAAAAGAGTGATGTGAACCTACTATGGTGCTCCAGTTAAGTGGATGGAGATGCAAATGTAGCATTCATCCAGGGACCAAACCTCCACACTTTACCCTACATGTCGATGTCACAAGAAGGCTGTTACCTGTACTTAAAAGGGAACATCAGTTCACTGCATGGGATGGCCCTGCAGGTGCAGCTGCTTGCCCGAGGTTGCCGGGTCTGCTTAGTCAGAAAGATTGGGGTTGATCAACACCAACCTGCGGCAGTATCACAAGATGAAATTAGCCTGTCTTCTTTTTTTAACACTTCTGTCCAATTCGCCATATTCATTTCATTATTTTCATATTCTTTTCTCCATTTTCTCCAGTTTCCTGCTGTCTCTCATGACTGGGAGTCTAGGAACCAATGCAGTGCAGAATAAAGCTAACTCGCATGGTGACATAGTACTGTATTTACAAAAATTTCTACAAGATGCATGCGGGTGTTGCAACTACCTACAAATATTATTTCCAATCATCATTTTATGTACTGTGGAGCTTCCAGAGAAGTTGTACTGTTGGCAAAACTTCTGCAACAAAATCCTGTCAATCAAGGGAAGATCTGATTAAATTAGACCATCATCATCATCATCCGCACCTCCTTTTCCACCCTAAGGCAGGGTGACGAGTAGCAATGTCCAGACAGCCCAAATCTGCCCAATCCAATGGGCCACGCTTCCATTCACTCATCATTCAAGCCCCTAAAATCCTGGGTCTATCAGATACGCCAAAAACATTCACCATGTTTTGTAGCTTCATATAAACGTATCTGACAGATTCAGTCTGGATATTTAATCCATAACGTTGATATGTATATACTTTAATGTCTACCAGTTACATACTAAAGAAAACCAGAAAATAATCCACGCAGGTACAAGACCTTTAATCAAACACAGTGTCTCTGTTTGAGTGTGTAACACATGGTCCTCTGACTTATGACATCATCATCATCATCATCTAATCCTGTGTTGTCCCATAGAAGCCTGGGGCTAGGCAAGGTGGTACTGACATTTAAGATGAGAGTGACCAGCCTCATTCATCCCCGAGTGGCATTATGTGACCAATAAACCCCAACCTTCCCTTGGATATAAACCTCCACAAGCTCAATCTGCTTGGGGCGCCTTAATTACCCACTAAACCACCAGGCTCCATAATTTGGTTACATGGTTACCACCCAGCATAGTAAATGGCTTCCTGGTGTACAGGAAACATATCTATTTAAACAGCAGCAGGAGATTAGCACAGGAATATAATGCAAGTAGAAATCATTACAGTTTCTGAATGACAGAAACTTTTGTCAATGCGGCTATTACAAGTGTAAACTGGAATACTAAGTGGTGACAGAAATGTCAGTAAGGTTTTAACATACTGCTCCACAAATTTTTTTTCCAGAAACACTCACAATTTTAACTTATAAATTACCATTAATAATGAGCTGCCAGGTCAGTTTATAGGTACATCTATAATTTATTGTGGATATCACATCTTGAATCATAATCGCACACACAGGAGTAAAGAAAAAGTGTTTAATACAGCAATATTCATTAAACAAAACTTCCTACAAATGTGAAATTCCGGCATAAACAATGCTTTTACATGGAGCACTAAACAATCAAAGCTCTTCAAGGGAATCAAAGGTGTGAACTTTCGGTTATATTGTTAAAACATTGGTTATTACTCTTAAATATGTAAATATTGCGGAATTACATCTCATTTAACTCAATCATTCATGCACCCTCATCACTCAATCTATTTACAAATGAAGACTATTGTAGTTTAAGAAAAGTATACTGCATCTGCATCTACAAAAAGAATGTCACAACACTCATTTGTCTTTAGCCTGAAGCTCAGCTTGGTTTTTCAAAGCTTACCAGTGAATTTACCTACATTTAAGGGCTGCCATTTTGAAGCAGAGAGTGAAATACTGATTATTCAAAACGACAACATATATCTTGTCAGTAACCATTTGAGAAAATGGGTAAAGTACTGTAAATTGATGAAATATGAAGGTACAGCCCTGTGAAGAACTCTGAACTAACTCACATTGTGTGTTGTAGGGATTTTTTATGTGTACTGTAATGAACTTGTTTAGAGGTGTTCATCAAACATCTCCTGGGCCACTCCAATGTTCTTGATTGAGTTGTAGGTGACACTGTGGGCAGCCATCTTGTGTGCCATTTTAGACTCCTCCTCCACCTGGTCAAGTAAGAACCGTGCCACCTTGGGAGAAAGAAAAGAGGTTAGACAGTTTGGAGGACTAAGTGCCAAATTAAATATCTTTGGAGCTCACAGTCTACAATATACAGAATATGTGTCCCTTTTCTGCCTAAAAAGGGTACCTCAAACTCAGTTAAGTAACTGAATCTGAAATTAACAGAAGTGAGACAAAATGGGCAATACAGATCTCAGCATTTGTACGGTACCTATAATGCATGGTCATAGACTCATATTCCTTTATCAGAGAATATTATCTACGCACCTTCACAGTACGTACTTACTCTGTAATTAAAATTTTTTATTATTTTACAAGCTTATACAGTACATTCAGAATCTTTTACCACTCTCATAATGCCACACAGAGGATGGCTACTGGTCACTCACCAGGCCCCCTTCACTCCTGACAGGTCAGTAAGGGAGGAGATGATGGATGGATTAATGAAAGAAAGACATGAGGGAAGAGAAAGTAGTAAATGTGACCTGGGAATGGAACAGTGAATAATTCTGGAATGAGCTGGTTTGAGTTACTAACAGAGGCAACTGGTTGAGATTTGGTTAATGTGTAAGTAAGCTACCGTGAAAGTACTGTACGAATGAGGTTGGAAAGATATGCATAACCTGTGAGTGAGGGTGTGGTGAGCAAAGCAGTGTTGAGGTGTGAGGTAATGGTGAAGTGTGAATGAGGCAGAGGTAATGGCAGAGTGTGAATGAGGCAATGCTGATGCATGAGGTAATGGTGAGGTGTGAGTGGAGTTTCAGTGAGGTAGTTAGATGTGAGTTAGTCATAAGGTGTTGGTAAGATATGAACAATCTGTGGGTGATGTAGTTGTGAAGAGTGAATGATATGTTAGACACAAAAGGAAGTACTAATGAGGTGAATGAGGCAGAGTGAGGCATGAGTGCAGTGGCAATGAGGTCTATGTAAGGCATAAGTGAAGTACTAATGAGAACAAATAAGGTACTAGTGAAATATAACTCGGGGTTGTAGTGAAATACAGTGAGTTAAACATGGTATAAGTGTGATACTGGTATGAGTAAGGTAAAAATAAGATGTGGGTTGAGTGGATTTGCTGTAGTTGTTACTGTAATGGCCTAAGGATCATCTGGATGTGAACCTAGTGGACTGCAGAAAACTGGCCACTTCAGCTGGCTGTTCCCAAAGATCTTTTGTTGAGGTTCTTCTATGTGTTGAAGGACTTTTGTGACAGATTTTTGTGCTGAATGAGGTGCATGAGGTGATTATGTGTGTCTTGGTGTGAGGGAGTGCATTACTGCGAGGACATAGTGGATTGTTTGTGATTTGTATTCTGTGTCTGTACTGAAGCACAGAAAGTGATGGTCATAATGCCTGGCTAGGTGTGTCTTTCTGGGAAGGACAACTTCTTTGGGCTGAATGTCTGGTGGGGATCCATGAAAGATGCTGTTTAGCTGTGGATTTTGAATGGCTGTGGTGACATGTGCACAAGTTTGTGAGATGTAGTGATGGGTGGAGAAGGAGGAATGTCATTAGGGAATTTTGTGTAGTTTTTGGAAGTTCAGTTCATCTGCTGCCTCTCTGTATAGTAGTGGAGGGAGATGCAACATAAGATTACAAGAGCGGCATGAATCCAGTGCTGAAGTGGTGAAATATATTCCTCTCAGGTGATGTAAAGTAAAAGCAAGGCATGTCTGAGGTACAGGCCAATTGCTCACCTCAGCATCCCCAAAAGCACTGGTGGAGGGATGTTCCCTCTGAATGGCCAGATGGTAATCATTGGTCAGCTGGGTGACGAGGCCACGGGAGGTACTCATCAACTCCATCAGTGTCTCCAGGTATTTCATCTTATACTGCTCTGTCCCATCCAGCTTCAGCTCTCCCTGTGGAACAGCCACGTGAACTAAGGACTATTAAATGGCGAGCAATTACATCAACTTTTTGCCTACAGCTGCATGCTAATCAAAATTACAGTTTATAATGTCAAACTGACTACATAATTGAAATACAAGGGTCAATTAAATACAGTAATTATAAAAAACAACAGGGCTAATCAGTTCTATTACTTAAAAGTCTATCTATCTATCCATCTACAGCCATACACCGTAATCCCATGAGTGGTCGTTTGTCTTTGAGTTAGTTGTTTTACAGGAAGGGGTACTAAACCTCCACCAACCCACTTGCTGACATGCAGAGAACAGGTTTGAGTTGGTTATATGGTTACCACCCAGCACTGTAAATGGTTTCCAGAATTACAGGAAGCCATTTGGCTTATCACTCAATGTAAAACCACCTGAAAAGGAAAGAGAAATAATATAATGTAACAGGAAAAATGGAAGAAATAGGAAGAGAGAGAACAGACACAAAAAAAGTAATAAGGGCGAAGGAAGTAAGCAGCACTACATCAAATGAGTGGATGATAGTTGCCACCACCTACCACCAAGTTAAAAGACAAGTTACATAATGGTACATGATAGAATGATCCAACTGGCTATAGTACAAGAGTGAATGAATAGCACCAGTTATCACCTTCAGGTACTAGAGAATACCTTCTGTAGTGGGGTTGATATAGTCATGCAGATTTGCTGCCCAGTTATACAAAGTCCTTCACCACTGTCCCTATCCCGTTAAAGGGGGATGGTGTGCTGCTGAAGGCGGACAGCTTCACCTGAGTTTATTTCAAACGAAACTAGGGCTGCCACTACCACTCCTTCGATATAAACCTACCCAGGCTCAATCTGACTGGAGCACCTTAAGTACCCACTAAACCATCAGGTGCCACAATTTGATGATATGGCTGCCACCAAGCATTGTAAATGGCTTCCTGGTGTACAGGAATCCATTTGGCTTGTCACTTGGTGTAGAGTCACCCCCAGACATAAGGAAGAGGAAAGAATGAAGGAAAGACAGAAGAGGAAGGAAAGAAAGAAGGAAAGAAGAGAGGAAAGGGCAGTCACTCAAGCAGCACTATATCAAATGAGTGGGTAAAAACTGCAATGGATAATGGGAAGATGAAGACAGCTGTGACGTCATTTAACAAGGGTGGCATCACCAAAATCTTAGGAATGCTCATTATCAGACACTGGCAAATTTTCTGGTTTTGAATATGATGATATAGGAGATGAATCTGAAGGATTTAATGATGAACAAAATTTACTTTTAATTCCCCCCTCCCCTTTCATACTGTTTTATGCTATATTTTTATGGATTATAGTGATAAACATATTTTGGCTCACCTACTGTAAGCATGTGCTGCATAATATATTCCACAGTAAGATATATACAGTGGCATACCTGAGGGGGGGGGGATGGAGGGGGGGCTATTTGAAACTGCCCCCCGAGCCCCCAAAAGCCTTAAAAATGTATAAGCTTTTTTATTAACATTTAAAAATATACATATTTATCATCCCGACAATCCCGACTGAGATATTATAAAAGTTTTGAGAATGAGGGCCCCCAAACCTCTAGGTACGCCCCTGGATATGTAGTAAAAGTAACTGTGTAAAAAGAATAACTTTGTACATTTTAATATACTAAATGGAATAAATTCATTTTCCAAAATATCCCTTGCCAAACCATGGGTGTGTATTATACACCAGTGCACATTACATGGTGGGAAATACAGTATATATGCCCTCAATCTGCATGTACAGACAATGAGTCAAGCTCAGTACAGTACTTGGCTAAATTGTGATAATTCAACACAGTAGTGTAAGTATAATAAAAAAAAAAAGATGTAGTTCAAAGAAAGTAAGCATAAAAAATCTGTGATCCCATGAATTCGTTGAAGTAAACATCATATACCACAACAAGGCAGGTGACAGGGAGATGCCAGATTGTAAGTAGAAATTACATTTCTGGAAGATGGATTACTTTGGAAATGTGTCTCCAGAAGGTGGTCAGAGAAGGGATTAAAGTAGAAAACAGAATGATGAATATGGAGAACTGTCTGCTTGCATCCCCTCATCTACTATGATGGGTGCATAGCACCCGTCTAGCAACAAACTCTCACCCCTTTTCTGTCCAACTCTCTAATGCAAGAGTTAACTGTTACTCCCAGTCCTTCATGTATGCAACAGGTCAACTCTGGAACTGTCTCCCTCTGTCTGTATTTCCTACTGGCTATGATCTCCGTCTTTCAAACACAGTGTGTCCAGGCATCTCGAAATGATCAGTTCTTGAATTTGTTTTGTTTTGTTTTGTTTTTTTCTTGGAGGGAACAATTTCTAGGCTCCTGACCTTTGGCTCCTTCTTCCTTGCATTAAAAAAAATAAAAAAAATGGAAACATAATAACTTAGTGGAGAAAGTGAATAAACTGGAGAAAACTTTTCACCTGGAAATAGATGCAATCAAAAAGGAAATGCATTTGCTAAAGGAAAGAAATGAAGAATTAGTAGAGGAAATATCCTCTACAACAGATGAGTTGTCTGCTGAGGTAGATTTACTGAGAAAAAAAACAAATGATATTAACAGAATAATCCCCAGGTCAAAGGGATAGAACTAGATAATGTATATGCTCAAAAGTAGAATTAATTGCAGTATAGATCAACACACATGAAGGGAAAATGGTTGTAGCAAATTTATATATGCCACCAATGACAAAGACATTTGATATAAGTGAATGTGAAGACTTGGCAGAAAGTAAAATACTGAGTTTAAGAGTCCTACTACATAGAATGGAAGGAAAATCTGAAAGAATTATAGCAACTGGAGATTTCAATACAAATATAAATTGAAAAGTAATCAACAGATTGACAGATAGTTAGAATTCAATGTGGACAAGTGTCATGTACTTATGTTTGGTAAAAGTGGATAAAGACCAGACTGGGATTATAAGTCAGGAAGTTCAACCCGCCACATACCAGAGAGAAGGACCTAGGAGTGATTATCAGTAACAGACTATCTCCGGCTGACAATATCAGTACTGTTGTTTGCAGATGATACTATGTTGTTAAACAAAGACGAAGGGGAGCTGCAAGGCTTGGTGAATGAGTTCGTGAGTGTGTAAGAAAGGAATCTAAAGAAGAATGTAGGGATGAATTAAGTTATGGTCTTCGAGAGAAATAAAGTCACTGAATATATAGTGAGGTTGGAAGAGGAGGAAATGGAAAATGTGAGTGCGTTTAAGTACTTAGGTAGTGTGATCAGTAAGGATGGAAGTTTAGAGGGTGAAGTGCTTGAAAGGGTACAACAGAGAAGAAAGGTTGCTGGTTCTTTCAAAGCAGTGATAAGAAACAGGGAAGTGAGCATGGAAGTAAAAAAGTCGCTGCATGACAGTACAGTATTGTGATACCACCTCTAATGTATGGAAGTGAAGCATGGACCTTGTTGGAGGAACAGAAGTCAAGAGTGAGAGCCGTGAAAATGAGTTATTTGAGAGGAGCATGTGGTCATGTAGAGAGAGAGACTGACAAATGAGGAAGTGAAGGAGCATTGTGGTGTGGATGTGGATGTTATAGAAAGCATTAGGAGAAACATACTGAGGTGGTTTGGCCATATGAAGAGGATGGAAAGCAAGAGACTGACAAGGAGACAGTATGTGAGTGAGGTGGAGGGGAGGACAGGAAGGGGGAGGCCAAGGATGAGATGAAGGGATGGAGTGGAGAGGTATATGAGAGAGGGGGGTGTGGGCTGGGAGCAGGGGCAGGGCAGTGAAATGTCAGGGGAAAAGGTGACATGGAGGAGATTTGTTCGTGGCTACCCTTTACAAGATTAAGGTGTTTAGCAATAGACGGATAGCATGCTGGTGTAAGGTGACATATGTTTGCATAGTGGTTTGCATTATGTCTGCTTGTTCTTACAAGAAGAGATATGCTGGATGTTGGTAATGATGGTGGCATGCGTTCTGGTGGTGCCTGTTTACGATTTGGTGAAACTGTTATATGTTTTGTTGAGCTGAGAAGGATTGCTGGAGTGGATGAGTGTCGTTACTATGGCTTTCCAGTTTTCTTTTTTCTTTGTGTTAATTTTGTTGTCAATTTCATTAATTGTTAGTGCCTTGTGATGCGACTTGTGTATGAGGGAGGTGGGAGTTGTTTGAATTATGCTGCTTTATAAAGCAAGTAATCTTTGGTGGAAGGTTTGGGCTGCAGTGTCTTTTGTTGCCTCATGGAATATGGTACTTTTCTGCATTAAGCATGATGTTATACTGAATTTCATAATGTGCCTATCAGTGTTGGTGATAGGTGTGCTGCTTAGTATGCTGAAGTGATGTTTTATTTCTTCAGTGAATTAGGTCCAGTCTGCTTTCTTGCAGTCTGTGTAAGTGATGTGTGATCATTCTGGTTTGGATTGTATTCTTGTGGTAATGATGACAGATAGGTGATTTGATGGGAGTCTGGGTTCCGTCTGCCAGTTGGTGGTGTGTGAAAGTTTGCACAAATAGAATGTGATGTCTGGGGAGGAGGAGAGCAGAGAGCTTTGGTATGGAATGTTGGTGAATTCTGAGGTGTCAATGAGACTGTAAACCTACAATGATTTGGCACACTTGTGGTGTGATACAATAAAACACATGGAATAATAATTCTGTATTATAAATCACTACTAAATGAACACAGTTTTAATTTTATGAACCATTTCAAAGCTCACTGCACCCAGGGATACCGAATTATTTTTTAATGTGTGTATACACGTTGTTGAACTGAGCTGCAGTTTCAAAGCCCTGGCAGCTGTCTTGGCTGTGTTTGTACTTGGCAGTATTTTTAGCACTAAAGTTCCCAGCAGAGATAGAGTTAGATGAGTGTGTCACTGGAACGAGCTGTGGGTTATATTGTGCTTGGTCATCATGGGAGATGTAAAAAAATAAAATAAATGAATACATAAATAAAACTGATTTCTTGTTTGTGACCAAAGTTGACTAGCGACTGTATTTCCAATGTGATGTCATTCTCGAAGAGTGATCGTGTGGTCTGTGTTGCATCTGCATAGAGGATGGATGTATGAATGTGACTGATGATGTCTCCTCAATGGCCATCAATTCTGTTTGTTTAGATGTGTGAATAGTGACTGACATGAGGAGTCTTGTGCATGTGAGCCTTGTTTCTTGTCGGAGTGCAATGTATAATTTGTGTTAGTGATGAAGTGGTGCTTTGAAGCAGAGGCTGTCAACATTGAGTTGTAGTATGTTTACGAGTATGTTGTGTGTCAAATACAGTGCATGACTAGTGTGGACTTGTGTTGTAGGTGTAGTGTTTGTGCCCATGGGCTGAGATATGGATGGCAGTATTTGTGTGAGTTTTGAGTTGTTGGAAAGGGTTAGGGGAATTATGTTCGGTGTGACGAGAGGAGTCTTTGTGAGGATGTTGCATCTGCCACATAACCATGTGCTCTAGTGTAGTACAGTATAGTGTACGAGGTGTGGATCCATTCTCTGCAAAAGTTCCACTGAACAGATCCACGGGTTCGTCTGGTGCTTGTGATGTGCAGGGAACAAACCAGGCAAATGTATTGTGTCTGCAGCCTGGAACTGCGTTCAATGTCTCGGGCTACTGTGAGAAATAAAGAAATGACTTCTGGAAAGTCTCTTCCCTTTGTGTTTCAAAACTGCATAAGGAGCGACTGCCCTGGGTCCTCCTTGCAAGATGCAGGAAAGGATGAGGAGGTTTTATTCCCAGGCAGAAGCTACATCTGCTTCTCTGAATCATCCCCCTCAGCAACAGCAGCACCACAGGAAGAGCAAAAAGGTACATCACCCTTCAAGTCAACGATGGATCTTTGGTTGTCAATCTGTTTGTTATTTACTTTGAACTGTTTTAAAAAATGGCAATATAACATACCGAAAAGGCCTTACTATGATATGCACACACACACAAACACACAGAAGCTATGAAATAACTTGAGAAAATGTGCTACTCTCAAACTGACCAAGATCGCACCAAAAAAACACTGTGGTCAAATTCCCCTCCAAACATGTGCCAATCACCCCAAGACCAACCTTGCCTCCAAAGTTATATTTATTCAGGAAGGTTGTGTCCACTATGCCTCCAATCTGCAGGTACTCCTTCAGGGTCTCCATGCCCTCCTCCCAGTGCCTGTCACTCTCCTCCTTCAGTAATTTGGCCAGACCAGGTCGCTCTAGATACTGGCTCCCATACTGTTTGCTCTGTTGAAGAGATAGGTCAGTGTAGATTGAAAAGAATGTGAGAGAGAGAGAAAAAAAAAAGTATTTTGGCAATGCTTTGATCTATAGGTAGTGTATCAATTCCCCTCCCCCTCCCCTCCCTTTCCCTCGTTCTCTCTCATTTGGTTCACATAACGTTAACCAAGGAGAGAGGTTTTGGAACTGTTATGTCTTTGTGCCACACTGCTATAAGCTCCAAAAGCAGCAGTTCAGTATGGGAAGGACGTCGCCCAGTGAATCGTTCCTCAAAGAGTCAGCCTTTCAAGGTACACAAGATCAACTCAAGCGTCATAATAACACAGGCTCCTCACATTCGTGGTCTTAATTTTTCAAGTAATTACACTGTCTGCTTAACTAATTTCACATGTGCCAGAGCTACACTAACTTCACAAGGCCACAAGTAAACTGACTCCTCTGTTCTCTCCCCCATCCTTTTATAACCTTCTTTGTTGCTCTAACATTCTAGGTACTCCTAGCGGCAAAAGTTCCAAGTCAGAGACTTTCAATATATTCCAGAGTATTCTTCCGTTAGTGGCACTCAAAATGCTTTAGCATACAAACTCAAACTAAATATGAATATTACATAATTTTACAAACATTCATCTATGTAAAACAGAAAAAAAAACAATTAACACATAGCTTTACAGAATAACTCTGCCCATAACAGCAGGCTACCTGGCAACTCTGAGAAGCGATTGAAAATGTGTGAATCATGTGGAATTTTCCACTACTATGTAGCTAGCACTCCTGCTTCTCAGAACAATGTTGTAAATCTTGAGTTATATGAAAATTAGGAATACAGTACATACATAATCACACAGCTACTGATTTCTATACTGCTATACAACAGGGGCAACTTTCTCTCTCTCTCTCTTTGCTAGTACCCATGCTGCCTTCTAGTTCTTCGGACAAAAGTTTGTTGCTCTGCAAACTGAGAGGAATGTGTAAAAAGTAAAAAAAGGAATATGTTTTGGTGATATTCTTATTTCCTTGATTCCCCCCCCCTCTTAATTTAACAGCACCCACACTGCTTTCAAGTTCCTTGGACAAGTTTGGTGCTCTTAAAAAAAAAAAAAAAAAAAAAAAAAAAAAAAGATCCCCCCCCTCCTCTCTCTCTCACTGAATCATAAAAGTTTAACACAAGCAGCAGCATATTCACTTCTTCAGTAGCCTTTCTCTTTCTCTCACTCACTGAATCATATAAGTTTAACACAAGCAGCAGCATACTGACTTCTTCAGTAGTTTCTCTCTCTCTCTCATTGAATCATAAAAGTTTAACACAAGCAGCTGCATATTCACTTCTTCAGTAGTCTCTCTCTCTCTCTCTTTTACTGATGATGCTAGACAATATTGCACTGAACAAAGGGTGATCTATTGTACCAAAGAGGTTAAAATTTTCTTTAATAACAGACAACACCCATAGCATCCTAAGCAGGTTCCCAGCCCAGGTTGCCAGCATTAACTACTTTAATATGTTAATGTCCTTTTTCAATGTACTGTTGTTACCAGCAGATAGTTTCATGCACCATAGGGGAAAGCTTTCATAGTAAAGGTGCTATGAACATAGGTGATATCAAACATATTGTGTAACACCCAGTGGCAAGATAAAAGGATCAGTACCATCGTATACAGTACCTTACAGCGGTAATCTTGTGAGCTAAGACTTCCTAGCATCTTTTCCTAGGCACCATATCCATCCATCCATCATCCATTCCTAAATTGCCCCGTGAGGAGCATTGGAGCCCGGGGCTAGACAGCTGATCCCGACATTTAATATGAGAGTGACTAGCCGCACACATCCCTGTGTGGCTTTACATGAGCAATCAACCCCAACCACCCCTTGGATATAAATCTTCACTTGCTCAATCTGACTGAAGTGCAGTAATTTCCCACTAAACCATCAGGTCCCAAAATCTGGTTATATGGTTACCACCCGGCGTAGTAAATGGTTTCCTGGTGTACAGGAAACCATTTGGCTTGTCACTCAGTGTAGAGTCACCCACAGGCAGAAGGGAGAAGAAAGATTGAGGGAAAGAAAGACAGAAGTGGGAGTGTAAAGTTACCTGTAGGCAGAAGGACAAGAAAGGAATGAAGGAAAGGAAGACAGAAGAGGATGGAAGGAAAGAAGGATGGAGGAGTGGAAAGGGCAGACACCCGACAGCAGCTCTACATCGAGTGAGTGGATGGTGAACACCCCCACCTACCACAAATATTTTGCATAATAAACCCTCACAGTTTCTTGTATATCAATGTATCTGTTTAATATCAATGTAACTTGCTCACTAACAAGATAATATTGAGCAGTATGCAAAAGATGTCCTCCAGTCTCATAGAAGACCTACAATGAACAGGTTATTAGTAGATCTTAATAGCGCAGAAAGCCTTACGGTAAGGAGCTGGTTGATGGAGACATCAAAGTGTGTCTTCATGAGTTCCAGGAGAGAGTCATGCTGCAGGAATGCTGATGGAAATCCAGCTGTGGAAAATTACAACTGGTTAATATCTGTCATTCAACATCAATACATACTGACAGGAGAATGGAAAAATAATGGAACTGTGTTAACAGATGCATTTCTCACTTAGGCTAACTGGGCATATACCACAGTATACACACACATGAAGCATTCATTAATATTTACCACTTACAATGCATAAAGCACATTTACAAACCAAACTATGGATGCAATAATTTGTACTACTTACATAGGATAATACAACAAATATATCAGTGTAGAAATCAACATATATTAACTGTTGGCACTGTCATTCAATTGTTCCTTATGAAAAATTAATGGTAGCACATCAGAAGCACTCTTTAGTATTTTAATCTCTCAGCTCTTTTGGCCAGGGAATGTTTTTTTGCAATTCTTTGCCACCTCCTGACAAGTTTCTTCAGCTAAGAATTGACTTTTCATACAGAAGTGGTTTGACACTTTGATATGGCCTCATTAAATTCCATCAGTACGAGAAGCCTCTTCTAAGATGAATGAAATTGTCTGGTGACAACAAGAACAAAGCAAGAAGTAGGCACTTGGATGGATTCAAAGGGTCAATACAACTATCAGAGAGAGAGACACAGAGAGAGAGAGAGAAAAAAATTCTTTCAGTATATATTGTGTTTACTACGGTGCAACAGGCTTCTGTTATGGTAGGACCTTAATTTTGAGATGAAGTTGCTTATAAAGTATTACAAGGTCTATTCAGAAAGTATCCACCCTCATTTTTTTTCTCACCAACCACTTGAAGGATAGCGGAGGAGTTTTGCGTACCACAGTGCAAGACTTCTGTGCACATGTGTGTTAATGCCAGCCACTGTAAATAACTCAGTGGCTGTCAGTCAGTCTGTGTTCATGGTCGTGCACCTTGTGCTTGTCGCGTTCCCGTGGCCATCATGATGACCGAAAAAGTCGAACAATGTTACTACACCAAATTTTGCCAAAAAACTAAGTGATACCCAAGTTGAAACTATCAGGAAGATCCAGAAAATCTGGGGGAATGAAGCCATGGGGGTAATGCAAACAATGGAGTACTACAATTGCTTAAAAATGGCTGAATGTCAATTGAGAATGAGCCATGTCCTGGGAGTCCATCAACAAGCAGGAGTGCTGAAAATGTAATGAAAGTCTGAAATTTGGTGAAGAGAAATCATCAGCTGACTGTCAGTGATATTGCTAATGAAACTGGAATCAGCCAAGGATCAGCACATAAAATTTTAATGGATGATTTGGGCATGCAAAGCGTTGCCGCCAAGTTCATTCCAAAGCTCCTTTCACGTGAACAACAAGCTCTGTGGATGAACGTTGCTCAAGACATGTTGGAGTGTGCAAATCATCATCCAGACTTTATGAAGACTGTTATCATTGGAGATAAGACTTGGATGTATGGGTATAACCCAGAAACCAAACCACAGTCAGCCCAGTGGAAGCATACACGGCCGCCTCGGCCAAAAAAGCAAGACAGGTGCATGGCAAGGTGAAATGCATATTGACAGTTTTTTTCAACTATCGTGGTGTTGTGCATCACAAATACGCACCAGAAAGTCAGACTGTAAACAAACAGTATTGCCTCGAGGTTCCGTCATCTTCGTGACGCAGTGCATCAGAAGTGACCGGACATTTGGAATGCAGCAAGTTGGAAGCTGCACCATGACAATACCCCTGCCTGTTCTTCTCAACTGATTCAGGAATTTTTGGCCAAGCACAACATCCCACAGGTCCAGCAGGCTCCCTATTCACCAGACATGGCTCTGTGCAAATTCTGGTTATTACCCAAACTTAAAACTCTGCTGGAGGGTTTCCAATTTGAGACGAGAGAAGAGCTCATGATGCATGTGAAGAACAACATGCAGGAGACACCAAAAACAGACCATGAAAAATGTTTCAGGCAGTGGAAAGAATGCCGGGCTCTATGTGTCAAGTCAGAAAGGACCTACTTTGAGGGGGATTAGTTTCCTAGCTCAACAGGTTAGCTAAATATTTTTCTAGAGCTTATGGTCAGATACTTTCTGAACAATCCCCATATAAGAGAACAGTACAGTATCGTGACTAATACATAAACTATGAAGTGTTAAACAGTATAAAAAGCACTGCTGGAAAACAAAAATCAGTACCTGAATGAGTAAATGAAATGTAAAGTAATGAATAAATGGCTTCCTGTTCAGCTTATTCTGAAGGAAAGGAGGGGCAGGCCCTTCAGTCTCCCTCCCCCTTAGTTGTGCCTATGTTCAGTTATATATATAAACATACTACTCCTTCAAACAGTACTTACGCAGGTTGTTGGCCACTTGAGCTGCAACATCCTGCACTCCAATCACCACCAGTAACATCAAAAGAGACCCAGCTGCTATTCTATGCATCTGAAGAGAAAATACCTTCAAATTACATTTATATTAACCATATACAGTGAATATGTACATAAATATATAGCAAACATATGCATTTACATTCTTTGTACTGTACACAATGATAATCATGATGATGATGATTATATATATATATATATATATATATATATATATATATATATACATATACACTCACACACACACACACATATATTATATATATATATATATATATATATATATTATATATATATATATATATATATACTCTCACACACACACACATATATATATATATATATACCGGTATATAGCCTATATACTGTACTGTATTAACCTATTTACCTATCTCTCTACCTATCTATCTATATATATACAGTATATATATATATATATATATATATATATATATATATATATATATATATATATATATATATATATATATATATACGGAGCACAGTACATCACATAATGCCACTCAGTGGCTAGTGATGCTGATCACCCTTGTTTTATCTGTCAGGACTGATTAGCCTAGCCCTGGACTCCCAACAATCCTGATGGGGAAAAAGAGGTCTGGATCATAATACTGAATGAATAATAAATATTGGTCTACAACACTAAGTTAGAGGAATATAGGACTCTAAGCTCTTTTCTGAGCTTTCCATCACATCCATTTTACCACATCAGTCACCATCGGCATTAAATCAAATTATGATAATCCTAAGCAAATCATAACTAAAAGACATTACAGTCCTAGACTAGACTCATCATGTTTAAATATAATTCTGCTGCTTGAAATTTATCTTACAATCCATAGCCAGCTTTTACCTTGACAGAGGGCAGAGAACAAGACAACAATCAACCAAGACGACGTTAACTTTGGGACTGAGATAGGTGTGGATGAGAGTCTCTCTCTCTTTCTCTGATAAAGCTGTGACTAATGCTACAGAACCCAGGAGTAGTTTAATTTAGTTTACCTGCACAGTATGTCATATCACATGACTAGTCCCCCCTTCCCTACCCCCCCCTTCCCTCTCTCTCTCTCTCTCTCTGAGTGTACCTTAATGTTGCATAGGCTACATTCACACCAGTAACAACTGCACTTGTAGCAGCCCATATGACACAACTCTGTTCACATAACTACCACTACAGCTATATATATTTACTTTGAATTACTTCTCTCTCTCTCTCTCTCTCTCTCTCTCTCTCTCTCTCTCACACACAGGGTAACACAAAAGGCTAGGGAAATATGACAGATGTAAGCAACCTTCTAAAGCATGAACACTGTAGAGGAAAATTAAAAATGCTAACAATCTAATGGGCAAAGAGGAATTTAAAAAAGTAAGAATAAAAAGATGCCTAACTCAGGAGGAATGGGGATTACATAAGAAGAGGGAGGATGTAAAACCAAAAGATTGAGGAAAGATCTGAGGAAGAGAAGAGCAAATTTTTTTTACAAAGTATTAAGATTACAAGTAAGAAAGTGATGGCTACATAAACAAGAGGGACCAAGACAATGGAAGGTGTTAGACTCAAACTACAACAAATATGGAAACATCATAATTAAGCTTATGCACTCAAATGTAGATGGAATGGTATTCAAATTATTAGAAATAAAAGACTACATCAAAGAAATGGAACCTCATATTATTTGCCAAACTAAAATAAAATTAATCACAAGGATATCACATGATACTCAAAGTTTTAAGGATTACAATATATGAAGAGATAGAAATTTGTAAAAAAGAGGGTGAAGTTCTGGTATTAACAATGAAAAATCTACAAGAGATAGAACTAGATATACCCTCACAAGTAGAACTAACTGCATCAGAGATTAACACATCTGAAAAGAAAATAATTATGGCAAATTTGCCACTCAAACATGGGAGAAAAGCAAATATGAAGACCTAGAAGAAAGTATAATTCAGAGTTTAAGAGCCCTACTACACAGAATAGAAATCTGAAAGAATTATATTAACTGGAGACTTCAATACAAATATATATTGGAATACTCAAGAGGTAAGAAGCTATGAAAACTGTTGGGATCAAAAGCTCCTGGATCTTGTACAGGAGTTTCTCCTAACACAACATGTAATGGAAAATACCAGAAAAGGAGGACTAGATGATCCATCATTATTAGATTTTATATTTACCAGGCAAGTTAACGATATTGACTACATAATGTATCACCCTCCATTTGGCAAAATCGACCATGCAGTATTTAATTGCAGCTTCAGGATGGCATATGGTATAGTTAGCAGTAATGTAAATTACAAAAAGAACCTAAACTACAAAAAGGGCAACTACCATGACCTAAGAAATACTTAATAAAAAATAAATTGGGAAAAGGAGCTTAGAGGACAAGATACCGGTATATATTGTATATTGAAAATTCTGTGAATTTTATGAAACAGGAGTCCAAAAGTACATACCTCAGCACAAAGAAACAGAAATAAAGGTAAAGAAGTGGTTTAACACAGAATATAAAAAATTAAAAAAGAAAAAAGACTTGCAGTGGAATAGATACAGAAGACACAACAGTGAGAGGGCATATAACAACCATAAAGAAGCAAGAAATTATTAAACAAGGATAAGGAGATAAGGAGAGAAGCTCAAAGACAGTTTGCAGAAAACATTATAAATATGAGTAGTGATCAACCAAAGCTGTCTTACAGCTACATCCAAAGCAAAACCAAAGTTGGATGGGTGGATAACCTATATCCAAGAAAAAGATATTTTGCGAAGTTCTCAACAAAAATTTCCATTCAATTTTTACGGAAGAAAGTAATTTTGAGAGAGATGATAAGGAACCTGCAAGCCCATGCATACTGTACAGTAAACTCCTGATTATCCGTCTCTGCACTATGTGGCTTACAACATTATTTGGTGCAGCTAATGGCTGAATTGAAACAGTATCCAGTAGAAAGCATAAAATCTTCGACACTACCTGACATGAAGAACCCTTTCTTCTGGCTGAATGTATATTATTATCCTGCATGAGACAGTTGTTGTCATCAAACCTCCGGCCACAATCACAAAAGAAAGGGGGAAAAAAAAAAATTGAGGTTATACTGTACAGTCCATGTTCTGTAATATGAAAAGGGTGGTGCTGGGGAAGGGATGGAGAGGAGGAGGGCGGATTGACGGTTGGTGGGCTTAGCAGCTCATGAGTTGTTTGGTGGTGGGTAGGGAGGGTAGAAGCAGTGGTTGGAAGTAGAAGAACTCTGATTAGCTATGGCTGGGGAGTGAGAATTCTAATGCGAGTTTTCATTGCCTGGCAGCAAGAAGGTGGATGTTCTCTTACTCTCAACTGTATTCCTCCGCTGCAATGTTACCGATATTCAATAGAACCTACACTGCACTCTTGTCTTTTCCAAAACATTATTAAATGGCAACGTTTGTGATGGATTTAAAGCAACTTAAATGAGTTTAAAGCAAAGTCTGAATGGTTGAGACACGGAGACGCTCATTTCCTGTATATCACCAGGTAAAATTGGTAAATACATCTTTTGGTAAACACACACACACACACACATTACGGTACAAGTCATAAGTTTACATTAAAATATATACAGGTATATTATACATATGTTTATGTATATACCGGGTATTTTGATTGGGATACCGTATCATATAAGTCGGCAAAGACAGTTTCGCTGCTACATCGTAATGATGGGGTCAATTCCATGATCAGGCCTACTTACCCCTATCCCACGCTACTACCACAGTGATACTTGAGAACAGATAATAAATACATGATTGGAAGTTTTCACGGTAGCTGGTGGCGACCATCATCCACTCATTTGATGCAGTGCCCCCTACACTTCCTATTTCTTCCATCATTCCTGTCACTTTTTATTACTTTCCTTTACAGGTGGCTTTACATTGTGACATGCCAAATGGTGGTTTCCTGTAAACCAGGAAACCACTTACAACGCTGGGTGGTAACCATATAACAACACATACATGTTCCCTACGCGTCAACAAGTGGGTTCGCGGAGGGCTAGTGCCCCTCCCCATAAAACAAGAACGGGATTACGGCGTCTGGCTAGACAGAACCATTACCTGGGAAGTACAACTGCGAGACTTCTTCCACATCCTTCATTTCCCCAACCAGATTTTCCTGGCTGTAACTTAGATATCCACTTGGAAATAAGAATAACATTATCCTAATGACTAAAGAGCATGGAATGACTTAACTACCTGCCGGTAAGACATGAAAATGCGGTACCGTACATCAATCACATCTTCCCATGAGTGGTGTCTTAAAGCTATTTTCTCTGAAGGGTAGCCAAGTATTTAACCATTATGTAAGAATAAAGAAAAGGCACTTCTATTACATCCTCCCTTTCTCCAACCCAACATTCCTATATAGTCGCTGTTATCAGTGGCTGGGGTGAGGTCAAGTGGGGTCCAATCGGGCAATCCCCGTGAGAACAATGATACTACTCTGTCCCTTGATCATACACATGGTCCGTGACAAAAAAAAAAAATATGAAACGACCCCCCACCCCACTCTCTCTTCCCCCCCCCCCCGAGACAATAATTCCCTTATTGTTTGTTTCCAAACTAACAGCGATTTTCCATCATCATCTTCACACAGTATTTTTCTTATCCAACTTAAACGAAATTCCAACATTATCGTCATCCTAATTCCCAACAGATTCTCCCACATAATTACTAATGATTATTACAGCAATAACTCATATTAGCTTCTGATAAGGTTTCGAGGGTTAACCACAGACAGCAACTGCACGTCACTGATGACCGTATTCAAGGTGACAATACTGAGTTCGTCGTGTCCTCTTCATTGCTGTTTATTTGCTTATTACACCTTGACATTCTCTCTCATGTCATTCATATATTTTTAGCACCAGCCTAGTTTGTTTCAGACCGCACAAGAGAATGAAGATACAATGCGTTTACTACTTTACTAAGAGACGTTATGAAGCCTCCTGTCACCTTGAATAAAGTAATTTCTCTTCCCTCGTATTATGGACTTGATCATCACCCACAACTTACAAACCAAGGCTTTACTGGAGTCTTGCAGTCCTAACTGCTGCTTTCCCTCGTGAATTGAACTAATCACTGTAAATTATTTTACTAGGCTTAATGCCGCTTACTGAAAAACAAGCTAAAAGGGGGATTTAAAAAGGATAAAAATCATGTAGCTAATCATGTTCACTGTCATATCAAGGCTCAATCATACTGACTAAATGCAGCACAATATCCACACACACACAGGTTAGAATTTATCGAGTGACAAGGAAATACATCCAAACAAACCCACCGTGAGAGAGGATAGGAGGGGCTGGTGACGGAAGGCCTGGTATCAGAGTAATAGTGCGCAAGATGATTACTATCAGGCGCAGACCACTCACTCGGCGACCCTGGAGTCCACGAGAGGTTCACAGGCTGATAACGAGCTGGTGGGTGATAATAAAAAGTTGCTGGGGGCAGATAGGAATCGCCGAGAGTCCTGCGACACTACACTGAGTGCGCGACAGTATTCTCAGGCCGAGTTGGTGTGGTACTGAGGGCCGAGGCCCCTGGCAACCCAGACTGAAGCCCCCCCTACTCTCAACACCCCGTTCGTCCCTCCCTGCCTTCACCCTGGCCTTCCACATCCCTCCTCTTTCACTCACTGTTCCCCCGTTCTCTCTCATGCGTTCCTCCTCTACCATCTCCCTCTGTCCTTCTCCGTTCTCTCTTCATTTTATTTGTGCTCCCTACCGTGGTCTCTTTCTTTCTGGAGCTTCATATGTCACATAACCCATGTCCTAACTAGATAGCTACATAAATTCTCTCATTTTTCCGCAATATCCTACCTCGCACACTCCGCCGACTTTCATACCCTAGCTTCCTCCCTCCCCCCCCCCTTCTCTCTCTCTCTGGAGCTTTTTGTCTTAAACACCACGTCCTAAATCGATACATAATTCTTTCATATTTCCACATTATCGTATTTCACACACCCCGTCGTTTTTCATATCATCACTTCCTCACGTTTTCCTCTTCACGGGCCCATCACTTACCTCTTTCTCGCACCACTTTACTTTCTTCAAGCACTTTTTTAATCATATATAATCTTTGCTAGCACTACATTTTATATAGCGAACTTTGTAAAAGAAAAAGTCAGGTACGGCAGTACATACATCGATCAAACCTTTCAGTATGTTTAACGTTTTTCGTTCTTGCTATTGCCAGACGATTTTGTTGTGAATGCCTATATGCATCGTAACGTTTATCCCGTGATCCAAATGTGGCCCGCCTAACCAGAAAGCTCTATTAGTCGATCAGTGTGGCCTAATCATTTGTCTGCTAGTGTACTACCCAACGTTGCTATTTGTAGTGCCAGAAAATCGATGACCCTTCAGCAGCTAGCACGCTTTATTTCATCAGTTTCACAAGAAGTCATTCGTCTTTCCCTGACAGAAAAGGAAATCTTGTGCCCTCCTCCCTCCCCCCCCCCAAAAAAAAAGCTTGGATGACTCTGGCTGAGGATATCTTTTGTAGACAAGGGGTGTAATTACTTTGTAAATAAAGGCAAGGAACGTGAGAAGCCCGTGTTTACGACTCCTGAGCTGATCTTGTGTACTGTACATTGAAAGGCAGACCCTGCGAAGAACGATTCATTGGGCGACGTCCTTCCTATACTGAACTACTGCTGTTGGAACCTGTGGCAGTGTGGGATGTAGACGTAACAATTCATATCTTTGAATTTTTGAATGTTTTTGACACTTTTTCAGTAGACAGTGCATACCACTGCTTAGTAGCTCTATTTGGGAAACTGAATTTCCTTGTGTGTGTGTGTGTGCGTGTGTGTGTGTGTGTGAACAGTATGACTCAGCTTTCATGTAATTTTGGTCAAAATTGATGGAAGTACTGAGGGTCAACCAGTTTGTAAACATATCACATTTTAGAGCAACAGATCAAAAAGTCAAGGTCACAGGGTCAGATCAAAATCAGAGCTATCAAAATCAACTTAAGCAATTTAGACCATACTTAGGGGAAGGTTTGAACTCAGGGCAATAATAAAGTGATTCAGTTTTGAGCATAGTCAAAGGTCACAGAGCAATGTCAAAGTTCCACCTGCGTGTGTGGTGTTAATAAAATAACTCAGTTTTGATCCATTTTTAACTAAATTTGGTGGAGAGTTAAGGGTCTATCGCAGAGTATGCCTAATGTTTCTGAGAACAATAGGTGGCAGGCAAGGTTACTTAAACAGCTTTTTATCCGATTTAGACCAAAATTTGTGGAAGGGCCTAGTATAAGACATGAATAAAAGGAAAAGGTCTTGAGAACATTCAGAGGTCAACATCACAGGGAAAGGTCAAAGTCTTAGGACACAGGGCATGAACAACTCAAATTGTTTTGATCCGATCTTAATCAGACTTATTGGAACGCTCTTTTAAAGGCCAGCTTCACAGAGAAGGTGAAAGTTTGCCCCGTGTGTGTCTGTGTGTGTAATAAATAACTCAGATACACGGTTTAGATATGACTCGGATCAAGCTTAGAGGAAGCGTTGAAGATCACCCAAGAGGTTTATCTATTTTTTTTTTTTAACAATAGGTCAAAGATCAAGACCACATAGCAAGGTCAACGTAAACATATCTTACGCTATGTAAACCAAACTTTCTGGAAGTGTTAAGGTTAAAACAAGAATAGAGATACGATTTTGAGAACAATTAAACCAAGGTCAAGGTCACAGGGAAGGATCAAAAGGCAAGTTCAGCTCCCAGTTTTGACCTGATTTATACCAAAGATGTTGGGGGGGTTAAGGGTCAGGCTAAAATGAAGTCACTCGATACTGAGATTAATCTACTGACGGTCTAGGACACAAAGAAAAATATTCGACCCTTAGTCCAATTGTTGGGAGCCATGTTTGTTTCTTTGGGTACTCCTCCTTTTTATAGTAGTAGTAGTAGTAGTAGTAGTAGTAATGGTGATAATAACAATAATAATAATAGTATAATAATAATACTAATATTACTACTACTAATAATAATACCACTGCTACTACTACTACTACGACTACTATTATTGTTACTACTACTACTGCCATCACCACCACCACCACCACCACTACTACCATCATTATTATTATTTTTACTGTGGTAGGAGCGGCCATTATCAACTCCTTCGATGTAGACAGGGAATGCTTAGTCAGATGCTTTTAGTTATCCAGGAAAGCATACACCACTTTGGCAAACAGCGATATTTGTATTAAAAAACTCTCTCTCTCTCTCTCTCTCTCTCTCTCTCTCACACACACACACAGACACAGACACACACACACACACACACATTGTTCCCCTCCATCAATATTTCTAAATAACTTGTAGGACAACACAACCTTCCAAAGTTCTCCCTCTCTCCCTCATCATACTGTTCTTTTATCCCCCTCTTTCCAACTCTGTCCTTATGTCAGTATTGTTAACTATACCTTCACTTTTGTCTCGTAACAGAACTTGCCCCTAACCTCTTGTCTCCCATCCCTCACTCGCTGCATTCTCATAGGAATCACATTTTTTGCCATCTCTCCTCTCAGTATCCTATCTGACTTACGTCCTGCTTCCTTAGAGAAAAGATTGTATCAGCTAGTATGAAAATCCCTCAAACCTCTTAACTCTCATCTCATATTATTCTGTACTGCATCTCTACATATACAATATTCATCACGTTCTCTGTCACATTTCCTTTGTCGGTGTTCCTGACTTGCACCCTGCTTCCTCGGAAAACAAATCGTACCAAATAATTATAGTATTTCTGGACCTTTCCCTATACCCCTGCATTCTTATTTAGTTCGCCCTCACTATATTTCATCACATTTTTCCCTTCATTTCTTTCATTCTTCACCAGTATTCCTAATGCACTTTATTTTCCTCACAAAAAACGTATTGTGCTAAATGATAACAATATTCCCTTTCTTTATTCCTCCCCTCCTTACATTCATCCCATTCTTCTTCCACTTCTCCCCTCACCAGCAACAGTATTCCTAGCACTTTGTTTCCTTCACACAGAACACCTGATGAAAAATGAGGTTATTTCCCTCAGCTTTTTGTTATTCAATACTTCCTCTCCCTCTCCCTCTACATTTATCATATTCTTATTCGCTTCTTTCCTTCTTCACTGTTATCCATAACATCTTCCATTATACTTTACATGTCTTACCAAATATAACTGTAGTATGCTGCATTTTTTACATCGTCTCTGTTGGCATTCATCGATCGCATTCTTCTTTCACTTCTTTATCCCTTCACCAATTTCCTCATAATATTCTACGTTGCCTTTCAGAGAACAGTTCGTGCCAAATAATAATAATGTTCTCTTAAATTTTTCCCCTTTCCCTACCCTCTCATTATTCTTTTACTCCCTCTCCTTTCGTTGTCACTCTTTCGCTTCTTATGACTTCACCAGTATTCCCAACACCTTCCCTCATTTCTCGTCATTAAGTGTGAAATAATAATAATAATAATAATAATAACAATCTGAATTATCTTCCACTCTCGATTAATCTATTGTTAGTCTTTTACTACGCCTGCTCACGCTTTTATCACATTCTCCTTTCACTTTCTTCAGCAGTTCTTCGTGACATGACATCTTGCCACTTCGTAGAACAGTTCATGCCAAAAAATAACTATCTCAACCTGTTAATCTCCCCTCTCTCTGTCTCTCTCTCTCTCTGACAATAGAAACCTTACCATAACTTGTTCGGGGTTTGCCATCGCCAGACATTTTATTCTACTCTGGCGTGGCGTATCGTTGTCAGAGTGCTACATTAGGTATCCACTACTTTTCTAGAGTTACGTAGCTCAGCCCAAGAAGTACTTCATATTTTATACTTACTACTGTATATCCAGGCGATTTTCTTCTGCTTAAAAGAAAATTGTGGAACTCGAAATGTTAGATACTGAGTTAGACCTTAAGAAGTTTATCCTCCCGCTGAATAAGAATCGTCTGGTGGTAACCTGATGGAAATAGAAAAAAGACAAAATTCTGAAAAGGATTGGCCAACAATACAGTTCTGCTGGTGGTTTGCCTTACAGTAGAGCTTCTGGTAACAGCCTACTACGTACAACCCAACAGGATCGATTTCGGGAGAGAGAGAGAGAGAGAGAGAGAGAGAGGTGGGGGCGAAGGGCTGGCGTGGTCTGTAAGGTTATGACGCAGTTTCTTCCCGGGAACATTGTCTGTTTCATAACGTTACTAATTCTTGTAGGCTTTCGTCTGTTTACTACTTCTACTGCTACTATTTCTTCTTCTACTACTACTACTAGTATTTGGTGCTGTATTTATTCTTCCTGTCAACTCCTGCGACGCATATTTCTGCTGCTCCAGCTTTGTGTTTCCCTCAGTTAACATGTCCCTTTGATTTCGCCTTGCTTACTACAGTCATGGAACCACTACTCTCACTGCGACTGTTACTAGCTGCTGTCGTTCTGATGTGGAACTCTCTTTTCTGCCAGTCTACGACGCAGTTCTGTTGGCACAACGTCCTCTCTTTCGTAACGTTATTGTCTGGTAGGTTTTCGTCTGTTTACTACTACTACTACTACTACTCATCCTAGTTCCCACTGTACAAATGTTACATCAGCCTGCAGCACTATATCATTTTTATTACTATCCTTTGTTTATACTTTTATCCTAGTTCAGTCTATGATGAAACACGTCATTTCTGTTGCCCTACTACTACTACTATACTACTACTTCTACTACTTTTAATGCTACTAATGTTTTCACAACTATCCTTTGTTCCTGTGACTGAGCGTTGATCTGGCGACACCAAGCGAACACACGTCATATCTGTTGACAAGTGCTGCTCGAAATAGACCACACGTTTGGGCATGTATCGTTCTCTTGTCATAATGTTTCATAGTTTTTCGCAATTATTTAGAACAACAACTGAAGGATATGACGCTATCAGTGGATTCTCAGTATGGAAGGAGTGGCATTTAAAGATAGTTTCCTGTTACTATATTATTTCTTTGTCTTGCGGTTTACTTGCCTATTTGTCTCTCGGTCTCCCTGCCTATCAATCTGTCAGTCTACCTGCCTATCACTTTGCTCGTCTGTCTATCAATCCGTCTGTCTATCTACTGAATGATCGATCTGACTATATATCGACCTGCTTTCTTATATTGCATCTAGTGAGACATGGCCAAAAGAATTTCGTGGTATATCCGGACCGAGAGAAGCTACTTATACCAGAACGTGATTTCCAAGATTAGCAAGAATCGTATCAGTCTACCTTCTGTTAGACATTCAATCCCTAAGTTTAACCGGAGTGGCAGAAACGGCGAAATATTGTAGTTCCATACCTTTCGGTCACAACTAATCACCATTCATGCTGATACTCCAAGTCACTCACTCTTACATACGGTGAAGGTCAAAACTTCACCTACTTATCCATCATTATCATTACCATCCAGACCTTCTTTCCCACCCTTATACACGAAATCAAAGAGAATCATCTACGAGCAGAGAAACATCCCAAGCCTCTCTCAGATTAGGATATTTGTCTTCAGAAAAATGTGAGAAACAGAAGAGGTTTAATATTAGGCAAACTTTTGTTCTCGACTGTGTCCCTTCCCTTGATACTCCCACCTTGGTCTCTGCTTTCCTTTTCTCATTTTTCTACCAAGTTCGTCCCTGTACATTCTCTCTCTCTCTCTCTCTCACACACACACACACCTGCACGCGCATGCATTGCATACCTCAAAACTATGACGGAAAAGTAGATTATGTTGTTACTGTTGCAACTCCAGGCCTATCTACTGTAAATGTGAACCCGTCGAACTGCAGGATGAAGTTGCATTCAATCGTCGTCGACCATCCTCCATGAAGTGAATAGTGAAGGAGCTGAGGGATGTACTGTATGTATAACCAGGTAGCAAGGCCAGGAAGGTTGGGACGGGGATATTACACTTTATTACGCTCTTGTATGTTACGTCTCTCATTTGAATGTGGATATACCGTACTTTGGATCAAATACATGCAGGAGGATACTGTTGTGTAATGTGGAGAGCACACTGTTAAAGAAGAGGTGTTACTAAATCTCCAAAGCAACACAGAATAGAGCCAAAGTGATGACGTCACGACACTATGGCAATGATCTGGTTATAAACAAACATGCGACAGACACTTTTACAATATCGTTTCTTGTTTATTTCCTTTCGGAGTAAGGAAATCAATATATAAATGCGAAAACCACGACAAATGTGTTCATATATCAACCTTCTCTTACTCTAGGTGTGTAATATTAGGGAAAGTTATGGGTAGCATCAAAGTCAACAAAATTAGGGAGGCTCGAATTTGTCAGTTTAGGATGCAAACTTCTTCTTAATACCATTTCGTTGTTTTATGATAATATTCAGTATGTCATTGCTGGAAGATGTAAGTTTATAAATCCATCTTTTTTTTTTTTTTTTTCATGACTTGCGAAACTAAGTTTGGTGAATATACTGTACTGTATCATGAGATGACAAGTAGTGTACTTTGGTTCTGTGTCACACAGACAGCACATTAGAATTCAGTACGCAATAAATTTGAAAGAAAAACACAATCTTAGCAATAACTATAAATGTAGCAGAAACTATAGTCCCAATTATATTACCAACCTCTTTTTTAATCTGATTAATATTTTCCCATATTACAGTATGTTCACTGCGTCACTCTGGTATTATATATATATATATATATATATATATACTCTTTAGCTTCAGGCTAGTGATTACAATGTTGAACCAAGCAGTGAACCATTTTTATTGCGTATTAACCCCTTTTGCCTTGATGTTATAGGAGAAACTGCATCGTCTGTTGTGTTTGTTTAGAACCAGTACGCGGTTGTCATGGTTACGTGACGTCACACCGGATCCGTGTGGTGCATCTTATCACCCGTCGAGTCGCTTTAATCAGAAGTGCAACTTTTGTATTAATCAAGTTACTATCAACGTTGAAATTCTTTTTATGGGAGGACCTCTTGCTGTGCTGGGTTTGAAGACTAAGTGCACCTTCTTCAGTTCGAGAAGTTTCCTCTAAGCTAAATAAACTAGTCTCTAAGTAGCCAGAATAAAGTGGATATAAACATCGTGGAATGGAACGAGCTAGGTATTGCATCATTTAAGTCGTGCTTTGTGTACGTCTGCTTGAAAACGTAAGAGTGTCCTGGGAATATCTGGAACTTGAGTGACCATGCCAGATGCAAAAGTCAGCACTCTGATTCCTCTCAATTTTAATCCATCCATCCATCATCCAATCCTACGTTGCCCCAGGAGGAGCGTAGGACCCCGGGGCTAGGCAAATTGATCCTGACATTTAAGATGAAAGTGACCAGCTTCACTCATCCCTGAGAGGCATTACATGAGCAATAAACCCCAACCACCCCCTGGATATAAATTAACCTACACAGGCTCAATCCGATTGGAGCCCCTTAATTACCCACTAAAATTACTAAACCATCAGGCACCATAATTTGATTATATGGTTACCACCCAGCATAGTAAATGGTTTCATGGTGTACAGGAAACCATTTGGCTTGTCACTCAGAGTAGAGTCACCCATACGCAGAAAGAAGAGGAAAGAATGAAAGAAATACAGAAGATGGAGTGTAAAGTCACCCATAAGCAGAAGGAAGAGGACAGAATGAAGGCAAGACGGAAGAGGATGGAAGGAAGAGGGGAAAGGGCAGACACCCGAGTGCAGCACTACATCGAGTGAGTGGATGGTGAGCGTCCCCACCTACCACCATCTGAATTTTCAGTGAGCTAAATAAAACTACCCTTCGTATGTGCGAATAAACTGCTGAAAAGATACTGTTTGTATAATAGTTGTAAAGGGACGCATCTTACTGTATAAAAAGGAAGAGCAAATGTTTGTAAGGGTAGGAGGGTAAGCAAGCATCTACGTACACCCTATGCTTTCGGCTCTGAAGTACACAGGAGAAAAGAAAAAAAGAATGAGAGCGAAGCAGAAGCGGTGGGTTGGATGTGGAAGAAGTCAGGGAGGCTGGAGTGAAACGAAGTGCGTGAGGGGTAGGGAGGGAGAAGGGGAAGGGGGATGGGATGAGTAGGCATGGGATGAGGTGGGTAGGCTCAGAGGGGTGGGTGGGTAAGATGTGGGAAAGGGGATAAGAAGAAGGTGGGTTTTGGGTGGGAATGAGTGGGGTGAAGAGGAAAGGGAGGGGAGTTGGATGGGGGGTGACAAGGAAGGAGAGTGAGCTGGGTAGAGTGAAGAGGTTGGGGAGGAAAGAGGTGGGGTGGGGTGGAGGGAGGAGGAAGTAGGTACAGTGAGGAAGAATGGAGTAGACTTGATTGAGGAGGAAGGGATGGTATGGGTGGCATGGGAGGGGGGGAGATGTGAGTGTTAAGGCCATGTGGGCGCCTGATTCCTTTCTCATTTCCTCATCCCACCTTTCACATCACACACACACACACACACACACACACACACAGCACTAACTTCTCACTGCTTCTTCAATGGTTTGTTTAGGTGATCACACTGACTTGCATATGCTGGAAAGTCAGAGAGAGAGAGAGAGAGAGAGAGAGAGAGAGAGAGAGAGAGAGAGAGTGTCTGAGAGAGTGTATAAGTGTATAAGTCCAGCCAGGGTGACTCACTAAGGACACACACACACACACACACACACACACACACACACACACACACACACACACACACACACACACACAGTCTCCTTGGCAACAGTCGAGGTTTCATACCGATAATACCATTCCCTCTCGAGTGATCTTGTCTTGGCGTACTGTAGAGGCCTAGAGGGAAAGACATAGATAGATAGATAGAGATAGATAGACAGATAGGTAGATAGATAGATAGATGGATGGATAGATGGATGGATGGATGGGTGGACTGACAGACAGATGGATGGATGGATGGATGGATCGACAGATGTAGAGATGGAATATTGAGACAGACAGATATTGACAGTGACAGATGGATGGATGGATATATAGATAGACAGAGAGACAGACAGACAGATAGCTACACAGATAGACAGACTTTTACTACTCTGCCCCCTCCCTCAAATCATCGGTCATTTTGGTCTTGAAACCTTAGATATGTAGGTTAAGGCCAGGTAAAAGGAAAACTGAGGGATATATATATTCACACAGCATACTCTCGAGGGCCTGTATTCATCAACACGAATCAACTTAGGTGGTATGTTGTGGTTATAACTGGTCGTGCAAACGATTATCTACATTGCTACACCTACTAAACAAATCATAGTCAAGTGAGAGTATATGCTGTAACGTGAAGATACGAAAAACAAAATCACATGCCATAACAGGTGGCCGTTCTAGAGGCTTCTTTATCCGGTAGATTGGTTAGGATTCCTTCATAAATGCACCCTCAGTACCCAGCCTCTATACTTGTTTACAGTACTTGAGGGTCGTCGCGATGCGCAGGAGGATGTTGTCACTTGTGTGTGTGTGTGTGTGTGTGTGTGTGTGTGTGTGTGTGTGTGTGTGTGCGCGACATTAACCTCTGCTGCGGGTGTACGTAAGGGTGGTTAGGCGGTGGGGGGGAGGTGTTGGGAGTCCCACACAAAGGCCATGTCCCCGAGCCAAGTAAACTAGAGGTCTCTTAGTCATTCCTTACACTCTTGTATGGAGTTTGTTGGTTTGCTCCTGTTTTCTTAGAGAGAGAGAGAGAGAGAGTTATAAGGATAAGTTTTAGTACAAAGGGAAGCGAACAACAGTAGGCCCAATGGTCCTTTCGGGATGGTTTTGTTAGAGCTGAAAATAAGAATAGGGAAACTAGAAGGCTCCCCATGCCCATCGAACCCTCCAGCCGAGACTGGTAGGAAAAAGTATGAAAACCCACCGTGCACTAGAGAAAAATATAATGGAAATTTCACTGGAAAGTCTGAAAAGGAAAAAAAAAAAAGTCCACATTTACTTCATCTAAAAGGAAAATGTATTACCAAATAAACTTCTGCTGCATTCTACACGAGCCGAAACAGAGAAAAATTCTGTTAGTCACATTTTTGTAATATTCGGCCATGAACAAATTTAACTAGAGCTTCGCAGGCAGATACTTATCCAAAAAACTTTTAAATGTTATAACTCTATTGTAGTCCACCGCATTTCTACAGAATTAGTTCTGTATGTTGATAAATTCAGTTATTTAAATATATTGTGCTTTGGTACTGGAAACGTTTGCTGTTATAAAATATAAAAAAATTCTCCAAACTTTGTAAAAAGTTTCATAATACCGCCAGATTATTGTCGCTCCACGTTAAAAAGTACCGATAATTGGATTTATTTAAAATAACTCGGTGTGAGGAGGATTCCCCCTTTGAGATTTTGGAGGGGGAACTATCAAAGACTTTCTAACAACCAGGAGAAGGTAATGAACCTCTGCTGTTTATGAACCTCTGCTGTTTATAAATCTCTGCTGTTTATGAACCTCTGCTGTTTATGAACCTCTGCTGTTTATGAACCTCTGCTGTTTATGAACCTCTGCTGTTTATAAATCTCTGCTGTTTATGAACCTCTGTTGTAGAGGATGGCTAAGAACGCTGCCAACCCTGCTATCACCAGAGGTCTTCCATAAGCTGAAAACATCCGCTTGACGATCGTACAAAAAAAAAAAGAAAAAACAGTAACGACGCTGTACAACTGAGACCTTATTACGTGAGGCCTCCCTTAAATTGAATAAAGTCGCCTGGCAGTAGTAAGTAAATAATTTAATAATACATCCTCGTACTGTACATTTTCACAGAGAACTCGTTACAAAAGGTTCCTCCGAGGCTGAATAAATTAATCTGATGATGGCTAGAATATAATAAAAGCAGCCGTCCTCCTTCACACCGAGGGTATTAAGTTGCGAGAAGCCGCTGCAAACACATGATTCTGGGTATCGTGACTGGGGCGGCATTGCACAGCCTTGGGTTAATGTCACAGCCACAACAAACACACTCATTTCTGAATGTTTTGTTCGTATTCTGATTTCTTTTTTACTATGACAAATTTCAAGAATCATCATCATCATCATCAGCAGCAGCAGCAGCAACAGCAACAACAACAACAACAATAATAATAATAATAATAATAATAATAACTAGAAAACACTCAGAGGGCATATCTTCGCCAATGAAATTAAAATGGATCCTGATCCGGATCCGTGGAGATACTGTGTGGAATACATAGCATCCGGATCCGCCCCGAAATTTAATCAATTGTTCCTTGACCCATGGACCACTCTTCCACGAAATTTTATTGAAATTCATTGAGAACTTTTGGAGATACTGTGCGAGATACAGAGGATCCAGATTCGAATCCGCCTACAGATTTAATTAATTCTTTCTTGGCTCATGGCCCCCCCTTGCAAAAACTTTCCGTGAAATTCATTGAGAACTTTTGGAGATATTGTGCGGGATACTCCGGATCCGTCCCCATCTGTTAATAATTTCTTTTTTTGGCCCATGGCCCACACTTCTAGAAAATTTTATTGCAATTCATTTAGCATTATTGGAGATATCGTGTCAACAAACACACAGACAGACATAGGTAAATACATAACCTCCTCCAGCTTCGTTGACGGAGGTAATAATATATTCATCTATCATCCATTTTTCCCTCATCGCAAGGGTAGTGGCTCGGGGCTAGGCTGAACCATCCCAACGTTAGAAACGAGGGTAAACAGCCTCGCTCGCTCACGATTATGTGACCTATATAAACTCAGATCATCCACTGGATGTACCCTAAGCCCTTTTGGGGCCCGTCCCGTTTGAGCGCCTTAACACATTAGACCACCAGAGTAATACATATGTCCCTGGGTTACAGGAAGGCATTTGGCTTGTCACTTAGTGTAGATACACGTAACGGCACTATATCGAGTAAATGGATGTTGGGTGCTCCGACTGACTTCATTATAGT
Organism: Coenobita brevimanus; assembly: GCF_032717465.1. NCBI lineage: Eukaryota > Metazoa > Arthropoda > Malacostraca > Decapoda > Coenobitidae > Coenobita > Coenobita brevimanus. Next base: position 6,771,905 of record NC_137016.1, on the reverse strand, counting down.
AATAATGTAGGTCCCATATTAACCCCTGGAGGTGTAAGACCCGAGCCCAGGCTACCGTAGTTCATAACATCGAAGAACTTGTTTGTCAGCTTTACCGTATAGGAAAACCAGCCACCTCTTTGAGATTCAAACCGGATATAATAATGAAGGTCTATCAAGGTCAACAGGTGCTCAAGGCGGAAAAGTGGGTGTGGCTAATGAGTAACCTGATACAGGTATCATATTCACAGACTGTGTTGGAGGTAACTCGTGTTCGTCTGTACGTTTATCCTCACTCAAACGACTACCATTCACTTCACACAACCATGTCACCTGATAATTAACTGCTATGAACACTTGTTTGTCGCAAATATTAGTAAAGCGCCTTTGGAAATGAGTTACTTATTATTTTCTTCTCACCTGCTGGCCATACCTAGGGGTACGTATTTTCTTGGGCTTGGGAGGCTGGCTTAGCATCTATTCCTGACAAGGTTACTTAAGGATAAGTTGGGAAGGTAACTTGTTTCCGGTCAAGGAAAGTTTATTCTTTTTTGCTATCCCCAGACGAGCTCACTTACATGGGAGTGGCCTTTCGTCGTCTGTAAGTTAAGATTTTGTGAATTACGGGTATGTATTCACACTGTGTTCATAATACGAAGATAAACTTGATGACATACAAGAGAAGGTTAACTCACAAGCCTCGGGGAACGAATTATCTAATTTACTGCTGGAATGCCAGACGATATTACTCGCCACCAAGAAACCTCGCATCTGAGGGTTAATCCTGAGAGGAGGGAGAGCCACTCCTTGGTTGGATAAAATCGTCTGGTGACTGTGAGAATAAGAGCAAAGAAGAGTCACTCATGTCCTGGTAGGGTGAAGGCGTAGTAAAAAAAAAAAAAAAAAAAAAAAAAAAAAAAAAAAAAAAATGAGGTGCCACGGAGCCTCCTAAGCTCACAGGAATACGACTCGGTGTTGTCAGCAATAGCAGGAAGTTTGGAGTTTTGGGGACTTCCACTGAGCAGGTGAATGAACGTACGATAATAATGGATGAGAAAACAGTAGCTAAGAAAAGAGTAGATGAGACAAAATTATGGGTAAGAGAAGAGTGGTTAAAAAAATAGTTAAGAAAATCATTAATGGGATATTTTCGATCTACTTCACTACGAAAGGCGGAGAATATAGGCTAAAACCAGTCAAGAACATAATGGTGAAGAAACAGTAAATAGGAATTAGTTTAAAAATAGTAAAGAAGACATTTAAAGGAAACTGTTTCTAGCTCATTCACTACGGAGGGAGGTGGAGTACAAAGGCAAGAAAATGACTGAAGAAAAAAGTAGGCAAGAACGAAGCAGTAAAGACAGTTACAGGATATCGCTGCTTACACCGTCAGTGAGAAAAGGCTCCCCTAAGCTCAATAGCATCTGGTGGTGGCAAGACTTGAGCATAATAGTCATGGAAGTTTGTTTTTAATGGGAAATGATCCAAACATCGTCACTTCGAGGCCTCTCCTAAACAGAAAAAAGTTATCTAGCGGTGTCAAGAAAATATAATGTTGATGTCATATACAGTACTGAAGGGGATGAGACACAACTGATAAGGAAGTACTGTAGGAAAGTGGATACAGTAATATTTTCTTGTTACGCAGATGTTATTTATTTATTTATTTATCTATTCAGTTATTTATTATTATTATTTTTTTTTAAGGAAATAACGTTATCCGTACTTGGCGTGCATGAGAGATGGGTAATTCTTGTTATTACTCCCCTGTTGAAAAGAAAGTCCGGTCCTGTAAGTACACCTGATGATGATGATGATGATGATGATAACTTACATGAAGGACAAAGTATACCAATGTAGACAAAGAGAGGACGTGAAGTTAGCGCGTGTAAAAAAAGAAACAAAGGAATGCCATATGATCGTAGGTGCGTCAGAGATCACGTGTCAGTCAGGTGAGAGAGAGAGAGAGAGAGAGATAGAGAGAGAGAGAGAGGAGGAAGAAAACACAACGCTACCCTGGCCTTACCCTCCTCTCTCTCTCCCTGCGTTATTCGGGTCACGCACATCGTCATGACAATAATCCGCCCTTCCATTATCAGTTGTGTGTGTGTGTGTGTGTGTGTGTGTTTGAATTCTGTAAGCAAAACAGTTTTCATAGGATTGTAAACAACCCACAGGGGCGACTGCTTGCCTGCGGTTGATGTGTCTGTTCGGCCAGATGGACAGGGATTACATAACAACAACAACAACAACAAAGATACAGATATTCGATTATACAAAAAAAAAATAATAAATAAATAAATTTCTAGGTCACAGAAAGGTCAAAGGTCAAGGTCACTCGGCACAGTCAACTGAAACGGTTTTGATCTGGTGGAAGGATTAAGGGTTAGACAAGAATGAAGTAATTCGATTTTGAGAGTAATCTTTAGAAAATGAATGTCAAAAGTCAATTATTCGTCCCACATTGGTGTAGGCGGGTGTTGTTCTACGCAAGCTCTTCTTTCTATTATTTTATTTTTATTGTGAGATGTCTAGGGTAACGTTACAACGGTCTTTAACCCTTGCATTGAATTCAAGAGAGTGTGTGATGATTTTGCAATGCCTTCAGTCCGGTGTCACAATATTGTTTATATTCTCAGTGCTGCCCGACTATTCTGTGCAACTTACAAGAGACCTTAATGAAGCGTTTAGATACGGCACTCGTCAATCCTTTCACCACTATAAGCCTCCCCTGAGCTCAACTGGGAGGTAGCAAGAATATACTATAAAATGGTATTACCGAACTGAGGATGCTAAGAGATTCTAGGGTATCAACAGTGTTAAAATGATCGCGATTAACTTTATGACAAGGAGTAAGGAGATTGGTATTGTATTCCATATAATGTCAGACGAATTCTTTTCCGTCTCAGAGAAACCCATTCATCCCTGAGACGTCACGTTCACTTTCATCTCTGGACGATTTTATTCAGGTTAGGAAAGACGTTTCAAACTGAAGGAGTTAGAATCAGCTTTAAAAAAAAAAACACTTCAGGAAGAGATGCCTTTCCTAAATTGTATAAAATCATTTTGCTGAAGTAAAAAATAAATAGAAAGATGTTACCCTGACTCAAGGCTTGCACTATGAAGGTACTGAGCTCGGAGTTAGGGAGAGAAAGGGGTAGTGATTTGAATTCTGCTCCAACTTGAATAAACTGACTTACCCTGGACCGAGCAAGAGAGACCTCCCAATGCATCGAATGTCCACTATGAAGCTGTGCATTCCAAGTCACTTTGGAGATTACATAACACCTCTTCTTTGGCAATTTATTCTGCATATTACACCTCAGTATCCTCTTGTATATTACTGATACAAATTATGTAACTATTAAAACGTTATGAAAAGGGTACAATCGGATACTGAAGTGTAACAAACAAGTTAAATCGCTAATGGAGAGATACTACGAAACCTCCTATGCCACCTAGGATGTAGTGGATTAGGTGCTCCAACCGGATAGACCCGGTGAAGGTTTACATCATATGAGAGATGGTTTGAGGTTTATTGTTCACATAATGCCATTCAGGAATGAGTGAGACCGGTCACCTCTGTCCTGAATGTCGAGACTGGAGTTGCCTAGTCTCGGGCCCCTACACTCCTGATTGGGTAAATCAAGAATTGGATAATGGATGGAATGGGTGGACGGACGTAATCGTAACTGAAGGGATGATAGTGCGTGAGATGAGTTACAAACGCACATGAAGAAGGGGACGGTCAACTAATTAACTCTAGGATAATATGGAAATGATTTATGTCCTTTCTTTACTTAATCTTTATGTCAGATTTGTTCTGCATTACGTTACGATCTTTTCAATGCCTTGGAAGTAACGAGGCGTCAGATGAGGGAGGAGAGGAGAGGAGCGTTGATTAAGTAACTCAGTAAAAGATTGTGTTATTGAATGATTTATGCATCAGCTTGGTTCACTTTCTGTGTGTGATCTGTCCTGGGTTACATTACAGTCTTTTCATTGTCTCTTCAGTTTCCTTTCAATCTTGTTGCTTGACTTTCCTGGTGTTATATTAAAGCATTTTCAGTGATGCGGCAGTGGTGAGAAGATCAGGCATCGTATGGCAGAGGGAAAGACAGGCAAGTACATAACGCTAAGAGAACATGAAACTGAATGAGATATACATTTACCTGATTAATTTCTGTTTGGTCTGATTATATTACGGTCTTTCCAGAGTTGCTGGTATGGTGAGAGAGTCAAGCATGGAACCAATGAGGCAAGGAAAACCAGCTAAATAATCCTGTTGAAGACTGAAGAATTGATCGAGTTATGCATTTACCTTATTTCATATTTCTCTGAATTTCCCTACGAACACAATAAAGGCTTTTAAACACTCCAAGGCTCATGGCTGACTGTCTGCTGAATTAAGTTTTAGCTGGAATGGAATGCTAGCGTTGTTCCGACCATAAAACGATTGACACTGTGGGATGGTGAGATAGCCAAACGTACGATGACAGAGGAAAGGAGAGCCATGTAATTAAAGGAGAATGTGGAGGCGAAGAAATATGCTCCTGCTTGCTTTTGTCTGGCAAAAGAGGCTGCATGAGACGAGAGGACTAACCTGAATGTAATATGGAGCCAATAAATAATGATGTTTCTTTATTTAAACACTGCACTCTGACGACAAATTATTGCTTATATATCACTATTTCTTTTTACCTCCAGAAGTGTTAATATTCTCAGACGACCCCCTTTCTTTGTAGTAACGGCATTTGGAAAACTCCCCGCATAACCAAAATAAAATTATGTGGAAGTAGCATGAACAACAGTGAACAGTCGTCATCGCAGCGAAATGGTTAGTAGTGTGATGTATATTTTAGTTTATCCATACTGTTTCTAGAGAAGTGCTTTCAGCTTGGGGAAGACTTTTTGAACAAGAGGTTAAAAATAGCCTCCATTATTACAAAATGTCTACCCTAAACTAAATAAAGTCGTACGGAGGTTCAAAAACGAAAATGCGCCATCGCTGTGAAGGAGTTAATTTATCTAGCAAGAAAAGATGTAGCGAGGGGACAAGGCATCAGGAAGGGAGAGGTGAGAGGGTGTAAGGAGGAAGGAAGAGGTGACAGGGTGTGAGGAAGGAAGGGAAAGGGAACAGGGTGTGAGGGAGGAAGGGAAAGAGGACAGGGTGTGAGGGAGGAAGGGAAAGGGGACAGGGTGTCAGGAAGGAAGGGAAAGGAGACAGGGTGTCAGGAAGGAAGGAAAAGGGGACAGAGTGTGAGTAAGGAAAAGCAAACTAACCTTGGGGGAATGTTAACTCCTCCAGCTCATTGACGTCATTTCAGCTTTATTCTTGTTAACTCCTGATGGTTTGCAATTCATCGTTGAGAAGATTGAGTTGGAGTTGTTTGATATAACCATAATTAATCCCTTAACTACATAATGTCGGGCATAAGCTAGATGAAATCGCTTGGAATCAAAACGAACAAGCTACAAAAAGTCACCGGATTCAGAACACTGATTTGAAAGATTGTGGTCTTGGTTCACTTACTCCCTCTCTTCGGTCTGCCTTGGCGAGTTGAAAAGAGAAGTCCAATATTAACTGCTAAGAGATGCAGGGGACCGATGCTAAGCTACCGTTGTCCAGTACACTTAAGGGTAGATTACTAACCTACTTCCTTGTTTGCCTTAACCATGGGCATTACCTTGGCTGGACTGTGGTACGGAGTCTTCCCAGCACTGCAACAAGAGGGAACAGGGTCACATAATATATGCCTATCGACTGCATAGGTAGGATGTAATGACAACGCTCAAGTTGGACATGGTAAAATAAGAGATAATCACTTAGGGCACGTACCCGTATGAACGACAGGCGTGGGGTAAACCAGCTAATCTTCAGAGAATACGGCATCTGAAGACACTGATTTTGCTTGTAATTTTTCTGTCATTCGCACACAGTTAATCTTTGTAAACCCTTTCTTATGGATACACCTGGTTATTATTATTATTATTATTATATTATTATTATTATTATTATGGCTAAACCAATTTTGTTCAGCTGGGTGAAACTCCAGCAATGATGAGGGTCAGTGGACATAGTTTTGACCCTAGCCATCACAAGTATTCCCTTAATTTTGACCAAAGTTGTCCGTTCACAGCTTGAATAAAATACCCTCAAGTGTCGGTGTCCGCGAATGAATTAAGTTTCGGATGTTATCGAGTACAGCGAAGGCGGTTTGTTTATGAGATGACGTGCAGGTGGCAGTATGAGGGCGGCAGGAAAAACCAACTATCCTTTGTTTCACCCTTTGTTTCCTCGTATCTCTTCTAACCTTCTCACCTCAGTCCGATGACGTACTATATTCTTATTACTCTAACTAGGCCTAAAATTGTAATACTTCCATCTTGAACGGAGAATTACAGCAAGAGAATAGCACCAGAATAGGGCACTAGCTATGGACCGGATGTGGAAAAATAACATTGTCTTTTTTTGCCACTGTGCATCATGACATAAGTTACAGAAGGAGAAAAAATTTGGGCCAAGTTTAGGTGTTTATTATATTATTGTCAATGCACTGTAGTTGTTTGTGTTGTATTGTACCACCTCACTGAAAGTGTGCGTATGGCGTGAACAAAAGAGTTCGGTTTTATGAGAGAGAGAGAGAGAGAGAGAGAGGGAGACGAGGTTAGGGAGGGAGTGCTAGCGGGAGAGCCAACTACGCATTGGACAACTGGCACTCTAGGCTGGCACTCCTCCACCACCAGGCGCAGTGAAGCACTTCCCTTCCCTCGCTACGTGTGGTTAGAGAGTGCCAGTTCTCATGAGGAGGTCATTGCTATATATTTCTAATTAGCTCTCTCATGATGGGGACAGCTCTGGTAATCTTCCAGCAAACGCTGGATGATTATCTTCAGCTGAGAATGAACCATAGGAGCCTGAGAGTGTTAACCCTTGCAGTATGAATGACGTCTATTTTGTTCAGCCATTACTTCTGCAAGACGATTTCATTCAGCTAGGAGAGACCTCTTGCAATGAAAGGAAAATCCCTTAACCTCTTCAGTCCGGTGATGCATTTTTCCATTTCATTCTCGCTACTTCCAAAGGATTTATTCGTTTTAGGAATGACGTCTCATACTGGAGAAGCTAATGAAGGTGGTCTACCTCTGCCAGTTAGAAACGTTTATCTGTCTGAAAAATGTCGTCTGGAAGCAGCAAGAATGAAATGAAAAGTGCGTGATCGAAGTGGTTGAAGGTCTGAGGCATAAGCAACTATTTCGATTTAAAGACGGTTGTAGGTAGCCCACCAGGTTCGAATAGTCTCTCCTAAGCTGAAAATAATCGCCGTGATAGAATGAAACAAAGATATCCTCGCAGTGACGAGATTAACGGAGATTTACTTACGTCCAACTAGGAGTCTTCTGACTGAAACCATATGACGGTAGCAAACACGAAGTACAAGTCATTATAATAGTGTTAAAGACTAGCAACTATTAATTCTAGTTACTTTTTAGATCATCAAGAAAAAAAAAAAAAAAAAGGAAGAGCACAAACATAAACAGCAAGTAGGGTTATCAGCGCAAGTGGCAGGGGTCACGACACAGTTGAATTATTCATCTGCAAGAAACAATATGAAGTTAGTGGTAGGGTCACACAAAGGATGAAGTTTGTGGACGAATTTGCGCAAGTAATTCTAGTTGCTCTCGGATCACTGTGATGATGATGATGATGATGGTGGTGGTAATGATGATGATGATGATGCACGGGACTTGCTGAGCAGTATCTGCTAAAGGAATAACATCAAGTTAGAACTGTCATGAGAGTGGACTCGACAGGACCTGTATGGACTTGATAGTTAACAATTATGCGCATGTAAATATTAGTTTCAGGGACATACAATACACTGGTTTTCAATTTTCTGTCGTAGAGGGGTACATCATGAACTTTATATATATAGATATACATGAGGAGGTCAGCCAGGCCATTTCATACCTCACCCCCCCACTGAGGTAGAGACGAACCTGCTCGTGGAGTGCTACCATTCAGTGGGGAGCAGGCATGAGTACTGTATCGACCTTGTAGGGTCAGATGGGTGTAACCATGCTGCAGGAGCTTGCTAGCAGCAATAAGACTAAAAGCACTTCATCATCTGAGTCATAAGCTAGCCAGAATAAGTAATACTGGCAGTTTTCCTCCCAAACAAAACTATGAGGAAACGTTTGGTAGAGGAATAAGTCCTGCAGGGGACTGTTACAGGTTGGATATATATATATATATATATATATATATATATTTATATATATATATTAAAATCAGCAGTAAGGTACAAACTTAAATCATATATATATTGGTAAGGTATTGCTTATCTGGGAGACTATTTAAAGTAGAGTACTGTGGTGATAACAAAGGTAGGTTGTACCACCACATCTCAAAGTGATCACACTGCTTTTTGACAGCCACTTGTCCCCTCCAGCTCTTATCATTTTCCCAGTCCTGACGGGTCGAGGAAGCACGACCGTGGTGGCCTGCTGGGCGAGGGGATGAGAGGGGAGGGGTGTGGGGCAGCACCGGAATGGGGAGGGAGGGCGGGAGAGGGCTCAGGGGAAGGAGAGGTGGGAGGTAGGGAGGAGTGGAAGCTCTCGTGACACTCGATAATACGGATGCAACTACACACGCACATTCAAGGTCAATTTACTTTCCCACGAAAATCACAGTGAAAATGTAAAACGAGAAGTTACAAATAGGAATGGACTAGCAACAAAATACACGTAAGGAGTTAAAGGGGAAGGATATGTTTCGTAGAGTGTGAATTCTCTGTCAGCGGGCGCGGTTGTGTGAAGCCAAGGCTTCCTTACCCAGCCGACTCTCCCACCCTCAGTCTCCCTCGCACACCGTCGCTGGCTGGCTATCGCGCATTCAGTGTAGTGCCGTGGCTATCCCGACGGCCATATCTTACCATTCTTATCTTCTCCCATCGCCTGTCTACTCAGAATCGTTGACCCGACTGAGAGAGATACCTGGCCATTAGCTAATCAGCAGAAGAAGAAATTTGTCACTGTGAAACCACCAGAGAAGAGACTGAGCTGCCCCCTCTCACGCTCGCCATCAACCAGCCTACCCTTCCACCATGATGATTCGGCTTTTGGTATTTGGGATGCTTCTGCAGGTACTTGGTGAGTTTATATTTGTCTCAAAAGCGCCACGGCGTATCTGAATTGGCTGATTATTATTTTAGTTACATACTTCACCCAGACTCGGTTTGGATTTTGACATTTAAACTACGAATTCCTCTTTAAAACCCTGCCTTCACAACACCCACTCTTCTGTTTTACACAGGCAGTGTCTTTACGCTGAATATAGATAATAGTATATCCCCAGTCTTCCGTACCAGTATTTTTTTTCTATATCTCCTGCATAGTTTACAGTTTATCTGTTCTCTCTCTCTCTCTCTCTCTCTCTCTCTCTCTCTCTCTCTCTCTCTCTCTCTCTCATGTAATTATAATATATATATATGAAAGAAACAAATCCAACTTTGCTATATAACAAAGTTTCATAGACCTCTTATTTATATCTTAAATATATCTGAGGTCTGTGGAATCGTTAGTCCTAGTACAGATTTAAGACAGAAAACAAAGTAAAGTCTGATAAAGTATCTTTGTTTACAAAAGAAAACTCATCATGGGTAGTGTAACCCCATGTAGGCAATAATCCGTCCAAGCCATTCCAGGTGGAGTAGGAAGCAGAGCACCTCTCAATTCCTCGTGTACCTGTATGTATTTATATTTTGTTAAGGATGACAGTGCAGTGAGGTGTTGAAGAGTAATTTGTAGAATAAATCGCTGAGGAAGAGATGTTACGGAATCCCCAAAGCCGCCTATGAGAACTAACCCTTCCGTGCACGACACACCACCCATCTTTTGGTACGGCACTCACCCCACCCAGTTCATCACCCTCTTCGGTCTACCTCTTCCAACGAACCAGCTGCTACATTTTTTTCTTTTCACTCTCCTCTAAGCTGAATAAAACAGTCCGTAAGTGGAGAGATAGAAGAAAGATACTGCGTTGAAGGTATTAACTCATGTAATGCGGTGACTTAATTTATTGTTTCGTTCTTGACACTTCCAGGCGATTTTTCGAAGTGGATAATGAAGAGCCGTCATGGAAAAGGTTTTATTTTGAATGAAATCCTTCGGCTGCAGGTAAAATAAAATATAAAACACGTAACTTGATTGAAAACATTAAAGGCGACCTGTTCTATCTTCATTACTGGGGCTCTCTCCTAAGCTAACCACAATATTTAGGCGGTTACGTTAATAGAATAGATAAAGCACTGTACGTTAAGAATTAAGATCACCTTTGAACCTTTCCAGTGAATGCTCTGTACAGCGCCTATATAGCACATCTAGACATTTATTTATCTTCGAGTTCAAGGTATTGGTAATAGCTATAGTAAGAGAACACAGTTTCTTGTCTGACGAGATTTACATGGTGTGTGTGTGTGTGTGTGTGTGTGTGTGTGTGTGTGTGTGTGTGTGTGTGTGTGTGTGTGTGATGTAATGTACTGTGATATGTCTTTGCAATTAGCTGTAATGGTCTTAAAAATGTAATACATCCTAATAATATGGTGTATTGTATTCTTTGTTGCAGGTGGGAACAGTCAGGCAGATGACACATTCACCTGCACCGCCGGAGGTGAAGGAAGTGAGTATGAGTATCCCTAATCTTTCATTTTTACTCATGCCACAACTGTTTCACATTCACTCTCACATTCACTCGACATTCATATCCATCCTTATCAACGGAGTCATATAACTTTTACTATCACTCATTTTCACATCATTTGTTGTCACTCGCTTTCATGTTCTTTCATTTTCACGTCACCCAAAGCCACTTACGCTGTTATCACTCGCTAGACTACGTAATATGCTGTATCATACTGCCGGACTTACTCATCTACTTTCCTGCCTTATCATCTTCAATGTAGTGTATCAGTCATCACTCTCCCACACTCGGACACTTAAGATCACACTCAAATGTTATCACTTCAGTTATTTGTCCCACTTATGCCAGTCTTCGTAATCACTCCCGCACTGAATCGTCAAGCATCTTACATACTCATACATTTTCTTTTCACTTCCTGTCTGTACTGTCTCGTGTCCCTTAGTTTTATTTCTCACTTTCTTTACCATCAAGTGACACTCTTATTAGCACCGTGTACCACATGTCATGCAAATTGCAGTACATTATAAAACACACACACACACACACACACACACACACACACACTGTATCACAATCTGTTGTTCTTTGACTTTTAAAGTTGCTGAGCTTCAGTACTTCAGTGAGATAAACCATAACTATTGTAAGGTGCTTTTTTTTTTTTTTTTAATTATTATTATTACGCCGTATGGCTTACGAGTGGAAAGTTATATATTGTAATATCAGTTCAGTTAATTCAAGATTATATTTATAGGTTTCCCGAAACCAAGTTGCTATGATCCAGTGTGCACTTCTGCCATCGTGAGCCATATTCAACATGAGTTTGATGCAGCTTTCAAGTACATGTACATGGTAAGTGTACAGTATACTGTCAGCAACACCAAAGTCCTTGCTACTGTAATTCATTTCGTTTCTTTAACTGTGTCTCTGTGGGTGTATGTTCTCACAGTGTCTCAAGAATGCCCATCCGATTTGGACCACAGCATTATGCATTGTATGTGGGTCTAAGAAGTGATTCTGTTTTGGTGTAGGTCGATCAAAGATGAAGGTCAAAGGTTAAGATCAAAATTCAGAGGGCGCGGCGTTATCTCATGAACGCCTGATCAGATAAGGCTCAGACCTGGTAAACACACAACCTAGCACTGAAAGTAGCAACTCGACTTTGGCGAGATCGATCGAAGGACAAGGTCACGAATCCAGGACAAATGTGGGGGCCAGCATTGTAAGGAACACTTTTGATCTAAGTCTCCTTGATATTGATTCGATTAACTGTTAATTAATACAGTATAGTGATATTATGAAATGTATTAAATATAGTACAAGAGTCCGGAGCTAGATACGGTGTAGAAACCGCATGACTGACCAAAACAGCCATCCTGTGTGTGTGTGTGTGTGTGTGTGTGTGAAAGAGAGAGAGAGAGAGAGAGAGAGAGAGAGAGAGAGAGAGAGAGAGAGAGAGAGAGAGGGAGAGAGAGAGAGAGGAAGATTCCTGTAGAAGGGTACAGACGAAAGCAAAGGACTTAATATCAACATTCGGAGAACAAAAAACGGATGTCGGTGGGATGTCCCTGGTAGAAGTAGTAGACTGACAGCCAAGGTAATTGAGTAGTAACCTAGGGATGGAATGAGAGGACGAGGCAGAATGAAAATAAGATGGAAAGATAAAATTCGGAGATTTGCTGGGGCATAATGGAACAGACAGCCAACAGGTGAAGCTGGGGAAAGATGGGAGAGGCCTTTGTCCTACTGTGGGCTGACGCAGGTTGAGGGCGATGATGATGATGAAACTAAGCTGATTTGCTAGTTTTACAGACTTGCACCAGTGATGGGTCGCACACTTAACCCTCTTTACATTCCCCAGTATCACATCCCATTAAACATTGTATTCAGTGTAAACTATTAATTGAAATCCTTATTAAGGTCACCTTAAAATTAATGTCTAGCAACTATATACTTCACTAAAGTTATTACAAAGACTATTACTTTGCTAGCAATGACTAAGTGGGTGTACTTACTTGTCACAGGGTGCCAAGTTTGGGCAGTACACTACAGCGCGCCCAGGCATCACCAAGTTCCTGCTGGAGTCAGCATCTGAGGAGAGAAGTCATGCTATACAGATGTTGGACTACCTTAATACTCGTGGCATCACCTACACCAAGCCGTACAACTTCTCCCAGCGTTCGGTTAGTTCTTGCTTTTGTTATGTGGTATATGACGGTAATGTGACTCCTTTTAATGTGAAAATTAGTATCCTTCAGTGAACAATTACGTTTCTTGTCACCGGGCACTCTGTTCATAGTTCATATACTTTTATTCTTATTGCTGTTTCAAAATCCTACCTGCTCTATTTATTAGTGAAATTTTGGTTAGGATGTTTACTATGATGATCTGAAAGAACAATGATAATCATAGGGTATAGTTCAGTAGCTCATCATGATGGTAACTACATACTGATTATTGTCTTTCTAGCTGTATCAATGAAGTTTGTATTTGGGTAGGTCCCATAATGAAGTGACTAATGATAGTACAGATTACAAATGCTAGTGGTGCTCAAACCACAATCCAAAGCTTATTGCAATGTGACACTGAGTTACGCTCAGATTTTGCATATCTGTTGGTTAAGATAAAGTCATGGAGGCAATTTATATTAAAGAAACTCTTACTAATATGACATGAATGAACTTTTGCTACTGTAGTCTATCCTAAATGGTGTAGATAAAGCTAAATACAATACCCTATATAACTCATGTGTATGAAGACCATCTCCACTGCATAGCATAATATCCTTATCTTATCCCAGCATAGTATGGTTCTCACATATTATGTTTTTTTCTTTGGAATAATTTGATAAACTCAGAAAATTTGTACTTTTCAGGTCTGGAGGATAGCTAATGATGGTGTCACTATTGAGAATGCTTTGAAAGAGGCCATTGAGATGGAAATTGATGTAAGTTAACCCTTTCATTCTAAGAACACTGTAGTATTCTATTCCAGCAGTATTCTATTTCAGTTAATTCTTGACAGTAATATTTATCTGAGTGACTACAGGAGCGCGAGAGTGTTAATTCTGGTATCAGGCAGTAAACACTTTGAGGATTAGTTATGGAACAAAATTAACCCTCAAAGTGCCTCCAGTATTAACCCCTTCAATCCGACAAAGCATTTTTTTTTATTTCACTCTTGCCGTCTCCAGACGACTTAAGCTCTGCACTGACCATGTGTAGTGTTGGGGTGAAAAACAATCTCCATTCTCAACCTTATTCCTCTGTCCAAGCTGACTAAAGTCGAATGAAGGTAGCAAGAATAAAATACCAAATATGCCATACGATTGAAGGAATTAATGACAGGGCAACAGCTGGATATACTGACAGCCATCACCAATTCAGTGCTATAGCCATGACCTGTAGTGTGGAATAATCATTGATATTCACCTGGCAGAAAATGCTTCATCACATTTACATATACTTCCAGGTGACCAACAGGATCAAAGAAGTAGTAAAGACCTGTGGCAACGACTTCCATGCAGCTGATGTCTTCACTAACCCAATTCTGGATGAGCAGCACAATGGCCTTCGAAAGCTGCAGGGTGCCCTCAGGACCCTGCAGGTGATGAAGGCAACCCCCATCAATGCAGCAGGACGGGCCATGGCAGAGTACTTCTTTGACCTCAAGCTGCTCAGTGGGGAGGTGTAAGGCCCATGCATTCCATAAAAGTAGAATTGCCTCAAAGCTGTCAAAAGTTATTATCAATGATTTCTCAAAAGTCTTAAGAGAAAATTTCGTCACTAAAAGTCTCATCAGTAGTAGAATACCACTGACTTCCTAAAAGTTTTAAAGAAAAAAAAAAGTCATCTGGAGCTGTAAACATTTAAAAGTTAGCACTAATAATCATAATTTCTACAAGAAGTTCAAAGGTCTCCTGAGAAGATGAAGAACAGATATCACTGATTACCTACCCAACTCGTTGGTTGAAAATAAGCTATTGGGAATACAGATAACTCAGTTTATACGTCTGTGGATGCACTATAAACTTGGATCCTCTTTTGGCTGAATAACTTCAGTTACTTTGCTTTGTTGTGAATACTGATGTAGATGTAACAGATTCATTTGTCCTATTTCACACTCAGTTGTTGAACCTTTGTACTTTTTACAAATCAGCTGGTCTAAGTACTCGATAGCTTCTGTTATATGGAGGAATTAGGGACTGACACCTTGCTTATCGCCTCTGCTTTATCTCTGCTTCCGTTTAATGATTCTCTGGTGGCTTCATGGGCGACTTATTTCCTGATTTGTTTTGCTTCTAGAAAAAAAAAATGAGTACATGCTCAGGAAGTTTTCATAAATTTCTGTTTATTGCTAAAGACAAATTCATGTTCAAACTATAATGATAAAGTGTGAGGTGTAATATACTGTATATTGCATAAAGTGTATGCAAACATTAAATGTTTATTGTGATTAATATTTAGAATAGTAGAACACATGTAGATTTTAAGAATAAAGTTCTTGATAATGGATGAATATATGGTGTCTGCTGTATAGCCTGATATCGATAATGGCACCTTATTCATATTCTGATGGTAATTATTTGTTTTGAAAATAATAATTATGGAACTTCTTAATACGAAAATCGTTCGTAATATTACGTATGGCAAAGAACTGCTAAATGACAAATGTGAACATGTGAAAAAAATTACAGTTACAAGATACAAAACTGCTGTTAGTAAGGTTTGTTTAATAAAATCAGCTGACGGGTACAACTGAGGAAGAATGATAAATAACATTATGTTACATTAGAGATGCCGTGGCATAGCACCCCCCCCCCCCACAGTGTTTAATATTTACTTGTTCTTTGCTTTAAAAAATGGTAGTGTTAGCCGAATATCCAGTTTCATGGCAGGTGTTTAAACTGTTTTTTCCTTTAATTCGGTACAGGAGATTATTGGTGGTAAAAAAAAAAAAAAAAAAGCTGGACTGCTTGGTTCAGGAGCCATGAATGGAGACCTAAGAGTTGAGTGAAATAACGGTGCTCATGGGTTGTGAAGGATATGAGGTGCACCATAGCATCCCTGTCATTAATATCATCACTAAAAATTTTCCATTTTCCTATCAGCAAATATATATATCGACCTTATCTTCATTCTGTCTCACCTTAACCCTTTCATTTCTTCCCAGCATAGAAGTTTTTCCAATCCGCAACACACACACACACACACACACACACACATCGTAGATACTGAAAGACTCACACTCCTAGTCCATGTCATTTATCAATCCTTAATAAGAAGAAAAACTCACCTTTCTCCCTTTAGGACACAACTCTATCCCTAGAGTTATGACAAGATCCTCGTGGTCTTACCAGGGCACTCAACATTTGTCCAGATGAGAACCATTTCTGAACAGCTGTCACCACCACCACCACCACCACCGTCATCATCGTCACAGCTGCCACCACCACCATCATCACAGCAATCACTACCACCACCACCCCCACCACAGCTACCACCATCATTAACACAGGCACCACCACCACCTTCATCACAGCTACCACCACCACTGCCAGGACCATGACCACAAACATCATCATCACAGCTGCCACCACCACTACCACCACCATCTCTGCTCTACCACCAGCACCATCATCAATACAGTTACCACCACCACCACCACAGCTACCGCCATTTTTGGCTGAATAAAATCGTTGTCATTTCATAATGATGTTACAGACATCAGACTGGAAATGTGCAACCTTCCTCTCTCTCTGCAGAGATGCATGAAAGTCCATAGAAATGCCCCACAGTATTTTTCCACATGCGCGATATGAAAAATCAGTGGGGACAATTATTAGGGGCCAAGTTTCATCAAAATCCTTTTTCTTGTTTTGGCTGTGTTTTACACACACACACACACACACACACACACACACACCGCTCGCTGGTGCAGTGGTAACGTTCTCGCTTGCCAACTGGTGGACGGGAGTTCGCGCCTCGCTCAGGTTGCGAAAAGTTTCACTGACGAAGTGGGTGGTTACTGTCCCCCTCGAGCAAGGGGACGGGTGTGTGCATGTGTGAAGGTCACAGCCTTGCCCTTAGATCGGACTATATGAGCTCTCAGCTCCCTTCCGGGAGGGTAAAAGCTGACGATCACGACCATCAAATGATCCTGACCGATCCGGTGAATTTCCGGTGAATTACACACACACACACACACACACACACACACACACACACAGGATTATAAATTATTAGAGATATTCCCACACCCACGCTTGTGTGTACAGATTTGGACACAAATATTCATTTACTTCATAACGAAAGGGGGCAAGATGGCTCAGTGGTAGAGCTTCACTCGAGACTGCGAGGTCGGGAGTTCGCGCCCTGCCCAAGTAGCTGCCCTTGCTGGGAGAGGTAGCTCGCTCCCGTCACCTAGCATGGCAGCTTGGGGTAATAATCCCTTAGTAACGATAAGTGAACTGAACACTGACTTATGAAACTCAGCGATGCGACCTTCAGAGCTCAAAACACTTCTTTGATAATACTGTTAGTTTCATAATTCCCCGACTTAAAGGCAGAATTATATTATTATCCACTGGGACTGTCCTTCACACGCCCCCACGCACACATTATCTTGTCCCCCCCCCACACACCTTCACTATCTAATGCTGCCTCTGGCAATTCGAGCTTGTTTATCAGCGCAGATGAGATGGTTATCTGGCTGTTAGCTACTGTTGGACAAAGGGGCACTTGAACCCTCGAAAGATAAGTCGCTTCTCTCAGCTGAGTAAAATAATATGAAGACTGGTAAACAAAATCTTAATGATCCACTTTTTTTTTTTTTTAAGTAATTATTCCCCCCCACCCCACACACACTCATTCTCAAAGCCAACCCTATATTAATGATACCCAAATCCTTACGAACAGATCATATTATCCCGCCAGTAATGGAACGCCTTTTAAACGTCATCCATACTTCCGCCTAACAATTTTACTCATCTTAAAATGGATCTCCAGTAGAGTTAGACGCAATCTCCAGTAACACCTTGCAGTATCAGGACGTCTTTTACATTTTAGTGTTGCTACCGTTATAATGTTTTATTAAATGAACACGATACAGTACCAAATATGATACTCTGTCGTCAAGAGAGTTTTATTGGCCTGCCCAAATCTGTTCCATCGCCATTTTACACCATGTTGAGAGAAAAATGGGTGGGTTATGTTAAAGTTAGCATTTTCATACAGTAAAGTGAATATAAGCGACAGTGAAGGTGCAGCTATTTTGTTATCGAGTTCGGGTCTGTGCATGTCTTTACTGTATATATGTGTTTATGTACGTTAAGACAAAATCTAATGAATACCTGATCCAATTTAGATCAAACAGGCAATATATTGTGTGTCGATCTGGAAAGAGGTGATTCAGTTTTGGTGTATGTCGATCAAACGTCAGGGTCAAAGTTGGGCGCGGAGTCGCTGTGGTTTTTGAGCACTTCTGATAGTTCCGTGTGACTGCGTCGTCCAGGGAAGTGAGGGAGGAAAATAGGAAAAGGAACTGAGCAAGAAGAGTGATTCAGGGTTTAAATGGTGGAGCAAATCAGAAAAGGCAAGCGGGAAATGAAAGCAGGAGAGGGAAGAAGGAGGGGAAAGTGAGATAGAAAAGTGGGAGGGGATGTAGATGTCAGTGAGAGAAGAAGATGGGAGAAAGGAATGGATGAGGGAAGTGATGGTGGAGAGTGGAAGTTGAATATAAGAGTGGCATGGAATACAAGAGTGGGAAGGGAAATGGGAGAGGAGACTGAGAGAGGGATATGGAAGTGAAAAGCAGGCATGTGAGAGAAAAAAAAATATACGGAAGTGAGAGAGGAAACAAAAGTGGAAAAGAAATGTAATTGATTAGGGAAGTGAAGAGGGAAATAGGGATGTGGGAGAGTGAGGCTGGGGACTGGGAGAAAACGTAGGGAAGTGGGAGAGGGAAGCAGGTAGTGAGATAACAGAGTCAGTTGGTAGCAAAAATGTGCAAAAAAATAATCATTTTTCGCTGATAATTGACGAATACGCTGATGTGTCAGTATCGCAGGTACTTGCAGTAATGGTACGCTATTATGATGAAAGAAAGTGTAAGGTTACTGATGCATTTTTTTGATGTGGTAGAAGTGGATGAAACAAGTGCAGAAGGACTGTGTAAGTCATTGACGGGGTTGCTTGGAACAAGAGATTCCCATAGAAAACATCAAAGGTTTTACCAGAGACAATTGTTCAACAATGCTGGGGTCAAGTAATGGGCTTCAAGCACTTTTGAAGAAGGATGTTCCAACTGTATTTGTTTTAGGCTGTGTGTGCCATTCTTTTGCCCTGTGCTCGAGTCAAGCAAGCAACCACTTGCTTTCTTGGCTTGAATCATGCTTGAAGGTTATTTGCTGCCACTTTGCACGCAGTAGTAAACGACAATAGCAATTCCACATGATACAAGATATTGTTCATTCTCCCAAGCACAAAATGCTGAAGTTGTCATATACTCGCTGGCTGTCTCGTGGGTCAGCAATATTCAGAATGATAGTGCAGTGGAAGGCAGTGAGGCTATTTTTTCAAAGTGAAGCCAAAACAGATAAAGCTGATGGAGCTGCCCAGATTTTGAAAGTAACAAATACGCCTGGAACCAAGCACATGCAACTGTTTCTTAACAACATCCTGGAAAAAGTAGACAAAATGAATCTCGAATTTCAGTGCCAATATTTTAAGCTTTCAACCCTTTACTCTTCCATTTCGGATGAATGTAGAAGTATCTTGAGCATGTTTGTGTATGGCAAAACAAATCAGTCTCAGGAACTAGGTGCAGTTGAACCTCATAATTTTCTGTTTACAAGAATATCAGTGAGATCAGTCTGGGTCGTATGTGTGAAGCTATGTTAATTAACGAGCCTCTGGAAGATAATAAGAGATTTCGCAGGGACTGTGAAGCTTGGTTGAACTGTGTTCACGAATGAAAAAAAGGTTTATACTTTTGAGCAGGACAGTGTCATAGCTATGATGTGAATCCTGGACCCAAAAGAAACCCTCTCTCCACAAAGACCCTTACAGTCTATCACAAAAGTGGCCGTCCATTTTCCCACTGTGATTAAGGAAGACGACTTGACGAGCTACGAGACTATCAAGGGAATCACTCAAAAACATGAGTGACGCAGTGACATCATTCTGGCTAGAGCTACGGAAGGTTAAGGATGGTGACAATGACCCCAAATTTAAACTTCTCTCACGGTTTATGTGTAGTGTGTTAGCTCTGCCCCATTCCTTTGAATGTGTTGAGCGGGTATTTTCCCAGCTCAACATGATTAAACAGATTGCTCATATCCACTATTGCTACTCGCCTTCTTGCAAAAGCAATAGCTCTTGAAAAGGTGACTTGTTATCAGTGGGAACCATCAACATCACTTATTAAAGATTCACGGAGTGGGAAGTGTCATCAACGCCACGTGGACACAAGCTGCCAGGAAAAAGGGAGCCATGACGACAGTGCACCCAGGCCATGTGGAAAATGCCAGTGATGACAAACCACTCCACGTTTTTCTACAATAATTCCCGTTTCTTTTGGGTAAGTTAATGATTGTATATTAAATCTTGGGATTTTTTTTTCTATATCCTGGGATTTTTTGGAGGACAACTTTGGGATTTTTCAATTTCTTGAGGAGGGAGGCGGCGGTGGTGGAGAAAGAATTGCTGTTTCCGACACGTTTTTCTCCCCTCGAAATGGGGTCAAATTCTTGTCTGTCGCTTTCCGACGTTGCAGTAGCTTCTTAGACGGTCACCCCATCTTCAAATTGTCCAAAAACGATGAGAAATTGCTAAGATTAGCACAGACCGAAAACATGTTGCAACAAAAGCTGGCGCATCTCACCCCTTCCTGTGTCATCGCCTCTCTGGCGTTTCCCGCTTCGGCGGCAGTATTGCCAACTCCAAATTTCAAAACCAGCTAGAAAAAATAAGTACTACTGCCTTTATTGATCCATGAACACATTAGTATCGAGATCTGGCTACGGTATTCCATTTGTATGGAAAAGGGAACTTATTATCTCGTGCTGTACTTATTAATCAATGCATTTAAAAATAGAATACATGTGATTTCCAGACCTTGATAAATGAAAATATGTTCTAGGAATATTGAAAGCAACAATACATCCGTCACAATAAAAAATGTAAACTCACACACCGAGGGCAGTAACCGACTCGCCGATCTTTTACAACAATAAATAGTTCAATTCAATTTAGGAAATATACGTGAACATGAACCAAGGAACATGAACTGAACGTAGGCAGTAAACATACGGACATATTTACGAGTGGGAGGCAGACTGATTACAAGTTCATTAATTTTACTGGTTGAATTTGCGAAATTGCATGACAAATATACCGTTTCCATCCCTCTAGCAAACCGTCAGACGGGTCCGCAATCCCGCTAGATTTCCCGCTAGAAGCTAAATCAATATTTTACCAGCTGGGTAACAAAACCCCAAATTTATCGGGAAAACCGCTAACTTGGCATCACTGCTCGAAGGCCCCGCTTCCCCCCGCCCCCATACACACTCCCATTGCCAGACGTCTGACAATTTTTGCAGAAAAAAAGGAAAAATTCGGAAAAAAGTGGTCATATTATACACTGCATAGGAGACGGAGTTTTCTGCACGGGAGTGACCTCAAAATTGAAATTACATTATTTATTTATTTATTTATCATTTAGGGGAAATTGTCGTACGGCTGCCAAATTTGTACAGAGAACGAGTGATACAGGGAGCTCTTTTGGGGGTAACTTTCGCAAAATACCTTTGTCAGTCGAAAATCGGTCCCTGCTGGCGTCTACACCCCTGCAGTAAAGACCAATATTTTGAGCATCTGATGCGATTGGTTCTGGGGATGTAGAGAAGAAATGCAGTGTCAGGAAACGTAACACTCGCAGAGGTGAAGAACGCTAAGATGCGGTTGAAAAATGGGACTGCAGCTCGGGTTGATGAGGTGTACGCAGAGATGATTAAGTGTAGTGGAGAAAGCGGAATGAAGTGCTTGTTGGAGACATGTAAGAAGGCATGGCTGAGTGAAACTGCGCCAGTAGAGTAGAAAAAGGCGGTGACTGTACCCCTGCACAAAAATAAAGATAGCAAAGTAAGCGCAAAAATTATCGTGGCATAAATCTATTGACTATGGTAGGGAAGGTAATTGGAAGAATTATTATAAAGTAAGAAAGGGATCAGAAGTCCAAGTGAATGACGAGGAGGGTGGCTTTAGGAGTGGCAGAGGATGTGTGGATCAAATTTTTGCTGTAAGACAGATAGTGGAGAAGGCGTGTGAGAAGGACTATAGGGTGTTTATGGCACTCATGGATCTGGAAAAAGCATACGACAAAGTAGACAGAGAGGGACTGTGGAAGGTTTTGCGCATGTTCGATGAAGATAGGAAGCTGCTAGGTGCCGTCAGTTTTTATGATGGTAGTGAGGTTTGTGTACGGGTAAATGGCCATCTAAGTGATTGGTTCAAAATCAATGTGGGCGTGCGACAAGGTTGTGTGATGTCCCCATGGTTGTTCAATATATAAATACGGATGGGGTGATGACTGATGAGAGAAGTAAAAACACGAATAATGGAAAGAGGGATGGCGTTGGTAATGAATGGTGATGGATGGAATATCTCAAATTTGTTGTATGCTGATGATGCAGTGTTACTTGCAAATACTGAACAAGAGGTTGGTAGACTAGTGCAGTTTTGTAGATGTCTGTGAGAGTCGTGCTTTGAGGGTAATTCTAGAAAAAAGTCAAGTGATGGTTACTTAGAGAAGTTGACTCCCAGTGTGATGTTAAGAGAGAATGGAGAGAGACTGGATTTGGTGAGAGAGTTCAAATACATGGGTACACTGATAGAAAAGAGAGGAAAATGTGCAAAAGTGGAATTCAAAGTGACACAAGAAAGAAAAGTAGCTGGTGCTATGAAGGCCTTGGTTTGACTCTGTCGATGTGCTGTCTTCCACAACAGAGTGCCAGTTCCCTCCAGTGTGTACTGTGCAGTACCCACAAGACGATCCCACAGAAGCAGTTGTTTATCTGTGATCGACGGGTCTGCTCAGCCAGACAGACCAGTGTTAAGTAACAAGAACAACAATTATGTATAAAAGTAAAGGAAAGGATAAGAAATGTGTGATGTAAATAAGTTTTATTAAAAGTATATATTCATTTAAACACTTTACAAGCGCATAACTAATACAGCATTTTTGTCTCCAAAATGCATAATCTGTCGTGATATCGCAGAGCACTTTCCTCTTGGTAATCCCTGTGAGGAAACGGTAATTGCTACAGAAACACTGCGAACAAAAAACTGCAAAGTCGAATAACTTGCATTGATCCTTACATAACGACAACGATTTGTTTGTCATTTTCAAAATCGCCAGACAATTTTTATTCAACTCACGATGGACCTCTCAGCAGGTGCTAATAAAGGCTATATCTAACTTTTCCATTTCAAAGTCTACTCAAAGCTGAATAACATTGTCTGGAGAGAACAATAATAAAATAAGCTCTATGTCATCGCACTAGATAGGTAAAAGAACTCACAGATGCTTATTTAATGACCAGATTATCTCAATTAGCCTTGGGGATACCTATGAGTTTAATGGAGACTGTGTATTTCCCCTTTTTTGTGAGAGGTATCCCCAAAGTTGAGCATATCAGTGTGGCAAGTATAATATGACACGAAAGACGTCATCGCAGTGACGAGTCTAACTCCTTCACTACAATAATGTCTTCCGTATTTTATGCTTGCTGTCTCAGGACGATTGTAAACATTTAGTTTAGGAAGATAATTTTCCAACTGTTAGGGTTAGGTATTGCCTCTAATTACTTCATCATTGCTAGGGTGTTCCTGTAAGCTGAATAAAGTCGTCTGATTACAAGACCAAAATACAAAATGACGTTATCGGGCTGAAGGGGTGTACATTACAACCATCTCCGGAAAAAAATTGTAACATACTTTATTTTCAAAGAGCAAAGCATTTCTATCTCTGCCAAATATATCAAAACAAACTGGTATCCAGAGTAAAAATATAGATACTCATGGAACATTATTTAAAGTGTCTGGGTGTTTGAAAAGTCTCTATGCAGTCGGAGAGGGAGGTGAGGTAGTGTGAGGTGGTTTGATAGTGTAAGGTGTGATTGCGTGAGGTGGTGTGGCACCGTGAGATGCAGAAGTGAGTGAAATGTGACTGGTGTGACTTCGGTGTTCATGAGGTGTGGCAATGTGCGGTGTAGCCTAACAGTAAAAGGTGTAGCAATGTGTGTTGTGCGGCAGTATGAGGTGTGGCTGTGTGGCATGTATTTTGTCATGCGTGGCAATGCGAGATGGGACTGAAAAGGTGCGTGCGAGGTGTGGCATCATGTTGCAGTGCGAGGTAGTATGTGTAAGGCGTAGCAGCGTGAGGTGTGGCATAATGCACAGTGACTTTTCTACCACCCATATCTCTAAAAGTATCAATCATACAGGTACGAATCAAACAAGCATATGATGTAACTGACCAAACCTACCCCGCTCAGCAGGGAGGAACTAAAACAAATAAAGTAAATGGACGGTGGGTGTTGGCGCCGACGTGGTGACATGCAGAGGTGTATGATATGTTGGAGGACAACTGGGCTTTGGGAGCAGGCTGTGAAGCCTATGCCCAGAGTCGAGCACATTAAATAATAATAATAATAATAATAATAATAATAATAATAATAAATCAAAGTGAAATAATCAAGGATTTTCTTATAAGAATAGAAACACGCAACTTTTTCCCAATGGACGTATATAATTTGATCCACAGGCATGTGCAGTTGGGGACAATAATTCTTATACAATATCTCGAAACGGTCAGAACCAAATGAGACCTTGCCAACCTTGTCAGAAATGCTGAAACGAGTTTTGAAAATCGAACGAGTAAACAGGATTACTGACTGCATCTGTACGCCAATAATTATGTGATGATGAAAGAAAGGAGTACCCACCAGACAAAATTTACGGGATTTCATTCCCTTGCCCCTCTATCTGAAGGATGTTTAGCTAAGAGTGAAACAACAAACTTCATACCTCATGAGTTACGTTTGTTGAATCACTCTTAGCTGGCATATTATGCCATGCTCGTAAATAGTAAATACAAAGATAAAAGTACCACTGAGTTATGCTTTAAAGAAATTATATATATATATATATATAAAACCAATGCACAACCAGGCCAAACAAACTTCATTCATGGAGCTGCCAAATGTGATATCAGCAGCAACAACAGATTCCTTAAAAGGCAAGAATTAACTATAATTTTGATATTAGTGCTGTAACTTCTTGAACGTCTTCTTTTACCATCTGACAATTTATTTTAGTTTTAGGGAGAACTTTCATTGATTGGAAAACGCTTGTATCTGCTTCACTGAAAGAGCTTTCTTAAAGTTAAATAAAAAAATCTGGAAATACCAAGACGTCACCGTGATGAAGGGAGTAACTCTAACCGGATCCGTACTGTAAATCAGGATGGAAGGGATGAAGGTAACCACGATTACGGCCCATTCAATTCAGCTCACAAAAATAACTTCAAAAGCTTCGTCTATTTGGGGACGGGCGTTTACTGTGTACGTACTGCTAAATCACTATCAAATTCTTATAAAAATACTTAAGGGAGATCATATGTTTTGACACTTAGGATTACTGAAAAACGAAGATGGCATCGTGCCCATATGTTCAATAAACGTGGTAACTATTTCAGTATTAAGCAGGTCGTCACACACACACACACGCACACACACATACACACCCAACATATATATATATATATATATATATATATATATATATATATATATATATATTACAGTACCCGGACAGAAAGCAGTCACGCGCCCTTAAAAAAACAAAAAACAAAAATTTTATATTGTTCTTGAACTTTTTCAGAATGTAGCATGAGTAGGCTACAGTACAAAAATACAGTTACACAGATCATACAACATCGGTAAAGTATGTTGGCCAAAAGGCATGACAAGAGTTCGTTCCAAAGAGTAGTCAAATCCTCCATCTCGAGGATGCATTCTTTTTAATAATCCGTTCTGGTTAGATCCGGAAGGCTTTATCTAACTCAGAATAGATATTTGGGCTGAAGTGGTCACAAGCAATTTTAGTCAGTTAAAACTGAACCACGATATTCACACAAGGACACGTGAGGAGTACACAGAGCAGGAGACAGACCAGGAATAGATGGGACGTCCATGTGTAAATATATTTACCTTCACTCTAGTCTACCACCTTCCAACTAATCCGCCCCGAGTCCAGTATAAAAATCTCACATTTAGCAACTTAAGGGCTTGGATTTTGAAAAGTCTGGGAAACTGAGATAAATGGTGTGGTACATGTCAAAGACAAAGATATCGTACATTACTTTTACTGTACATCAGCTGGATTGCTAACTATTCTTAAATCTCACCGAGTCGACGAAATAAACAATACGCACTACACAGCGGTTTTCAGTTCTGAACAGTATAGTTCATTTCGTCACTTTCTCCCTGAGCACGCAAGAAAACCAACAATATCAGCCAAATGATTTATGTATCGAACATCCACTAACAATCATTCGAGTCCAGCAACAGCTGAAACGGCTAATATGTGAAGCAAAGTGTTCTTGTTTTACGCGAGCTTTATTCTAAGAAGAATTCTGTGTACTGAGGTATCAGCTACCCATTTAAAATGCTTTAAAAGCTTGAATGTATCAAATCTGAGCATTACTGAACTCAAAATACATTATTCATAGCCTGCGAATAGCATAACTACTCCAAGCCAGTTTCCTTCCTGTTATCATTAATACAGTCGGTTCCTCAGAGCCTGAATCTTCCAAGTAACAGTTCCCACAATGCTTAAGCCACAAATGAAACAGTGGAAGTCGTGGATGGAAGAAAGAGCTCCTCGAGTGCGAAGCAGGGTGGTGAGGGTGGCCGACTTGGACTGCCCTGCCTCAGCTGTGTCGGATGTGGGCCCTCTTCCTGGCCCTATCTCGTAGTGAGACGCGGGGCATGACGGGACGGTGGTGGTGGTCCTGACTACTGCCGCTGCTGCTACTGCTACTGCTGCTGCTCAAGTTCATCAGCTGATTGAACATCTTGGATACGCTCAATTTCCGTAGGCGTGGCGACGTCTGACCCTTAAGTTGCGACACTTGGCGAAGCAGCCCGTCTATGGACTCGTTAACCTGATGAAAAGGTAGTGGAGGTAGCGTGTGGGTGTTGCAACATTATACACAGTTGGAAGGTTCATCAGATATCTGTACCAAGTGATAAATTAATTGTGAATTCATATGCGGTAGTACAAAATTGCAATTCGGCAACCACTGCTTCCCTACAGTATCAAGATCAGATACATTATTCAGTGCTGATCATGTCACACGAAGAAATAATTTGCTATTAAAATGACCAAATAATATTAGAGAAATGAACAGGCAATGCAGTTCATTAGTCACTACTAATGCAAGGCGAATATGTTAACGGATGAGGAACACAGCAATGACATACGAAACAAGCAGATGAGGCAATATCAAAAAGACAGAATGACAAGACTGTAATGTTGCACAGGCAAATGAAAAATTCACATATTAGAACAAGGATTAACAACATAGGCAAGGACAAAACCAAAAGGGGGAGGGGTGGATAAAGAGGGCAATCGAGGACTCCAGGCAATGGACGCCCTTCACTCTTAGTACTACACCCATCGATCATGGTTAGGACTCAATCCCAAACAAGCAAAAACACAGAGCGAAAAAAAGCAAATACATACGGCAAGAACACGGAGTAGGTTACTCCTCACAGCCAGAAGCAAAACACCAAAATTTAAGTGCCAAGTAGCATTTAGAACACTTGGGAAAGTACAGACCATCAGGCAGTGTACAGTCTACAGACAAAACAGCAATAAACAGAACAACAAATAAATCGAAAAGCTAGACAACGCTCAAAGAAGTCAGCTGCAAAGATTTAATTATAAAACATGGCTTTATAAAATATATGACAGAACAATAATGCACAACAGTTTACTTAGTGTAATAGGAAAAGTATATGGTAGGATACTTACTGACAGAGTTTGGGAAATAACAGAAGAATTAGTTGCAGAAGAACAGAGGTTATAAGGGAAAAGGCTGTGTAGATTAGATATTCATCCTTAGATCTTTAGTTGAAAACTTTCTAGAAAAGGGGAAGAAATTGTATGCGGCCTTCATGGATTCGGAGACAGTAAATGACAGAGAGGATAGACATGGAATGTGGAAAATTTTATGGATATAATTATGGAACAAATGAGAAGTTGCTGAATGCCATGAAGAGTGTGTATGAGGGTGCTAAGGCTGCAGTGAGTGTGCATTGCATGATAATATTGTGCTACCAACTCTAATGTATGTAAATGAGGCTTGGACCTTGCTGGAAGGACACAAGTCAAGAGCGAGAGCAGTGGAAATGAGATATTTGAGAGGATCATGTTGAGTTGCATGGAGAAACAGACTGACAAATGAGGAAGTGGAGGCGTGTTGTAGTGTGGATGTGGTTGTGATAGAATGCGTTAGGAGAAATATACTGAGGTGGTTTGGCTATGTGGGGAGGAAGGAGAGCGAGATTCTGACGAGGAAGGAGAATGTTTGTGAAGTGGTGTAGGGGGGGGGGAGAGGGAGGGGGAGGCCGAGGATGAGATGAAAGGATGGAGTGGAGAGGTATATGAGTGAGGAGGGTGAGGTGTGGGAGGGCAGTGAAATGGCGGGAGACTGGGCAACATGGTCGCGATTTGTTTGTAGCCATCCCTTATGGGATTAAGGCGTCTGGCAATAAATAGATAGATGGGTAGCACAAACACGGTCATCATCATCATCATGATCCTCCTTATAATGATCACGATCATTATAGTCAGCATCATAATAACCATGTTTCCACTCTCACGGAAACTGGGCAGACTGGATTAAGAAATAGGAACAAGGAAAAATCAACAACATGAGCACTACTGATATTCCGAACAAAACATGCAGGTAAAATCAAACAAATCAAAACAGCAAATCATGCCCCCAGACCAGTCAGTCAATCAATTAATCAAGCAAGCAAGAAATCACCAAGCAGGAAAGCAAGCAAGAAAGTACCAAGCAGAAAACGAAGAAATAATGCACCTGTGAAACCATCTCAGCCGCAGACACCTCGACGAAGCGACACCCGTATTGTTCTGCCAGCTTCCTTCCCTCCGATTCTGGAACCTGGGGAGAGGGTGGGTGGTAAGCTGAGGGGAGGGTGGGATAGAAATCTGAGGAAGGAGTGGGAGTA
>NC_137016.1:6730405-6737905 GCF_032717465.1 Coenobita brevimanus | reverse complement strand
AGGGGGGATGAGACAGTGTGGAAGAGAGGAGGGGGGAGGTAGTGAAAAAGTGAAGATAGGGGAGACAAGAGGGGATATCAAGGGGACGGGGTATGAACGAAGGGAGATAGGGGAAAATGATGTAATGAGGGGTTAAGAGAGAGAGAAAGATGGGAGAGATGATTACGGAGGACGACAAGACAGTAGCAGAGGTGATTGGAGAGGACGGGAGATAAAATAAGAAGGAAGTGAGAGGAGAGAGAAGAGTGGACAGGAGGATACGACACGGGGTGCGAGGATAAAGGAGGGGAAGAGAGAAAAGAAAAATATATGTACTCGAAGATGAAAGGAAAGCAAATGGGAAAGAGACAGAAGATGTGATGCAAAAGGAGTGGTAAGAGGGAAGATGGGGGAAGGTAATGAGATAAAAAAAAAATGAGAACGATGAGCTGAGAATAAGGAATGTTTATTCTAGAGGAGGAAGTTGGGAAGTTGTGATGGGAAACGGGGTGGACGAGATGTAAGAAAAGAGAAAGGAAGAAAGATGATGAAGGAAAGGTCAAAGAGGGGAACAGGAAAAGAGACAAGAGAACAGGGAAAGAAGACAGACAGGATGACAGTGGGAGGGGAGTAAAAAGGATGACTCCCACTGAGGAAAATCATAAACAAACGAAGCAAGGAATATGAAAGAAAATTGAAAATACATAATGGAACCAGTTTTTCTGCGAATAATAATAATGAAAATGATGGTGATAACGATGATGATGATGGTGGTAATAATAATAATAATAATAATACGGTAATGATAATAATAATGACGATAAAAAGTACAAGATGAAGCAACAGACCAAAATGTTAGGCGATAATGGCTCCCTATGCCTTTAAATAAATCGTACTGTACCCAACACTTCCCAAATATAGTTAGTTAAGTTAGACAGACCTGACCTATCCCAATACTATTAATCTATAAATGGAAGATATTTATTACCCCTCTGATACTAATGCTCTTCCTCAAACTGAAGAAAAGTATCTGACGGTAAAAATATTAACTTAAAGATTTATGTTGTCATCTGAGGGTTAGTGGGGACTGCTTTAATATGCGTCGCAAGGGGCAAGGTAACAGAGGGCAGTGGGGCATATCTGCTGAGGAAAGCCTTGAAATAAACCTTCACTGCATTGAAACCATTAATCCTACAGCACCCAATTTTCCTGATATATTCCCATGGCTTCTCCCCATTCCCCACCTCAATTCCAGCTCATCTCTCCAATTTCTTTTTCCCCAGGGCACGTTTCTTTAACTGCTCCCTAGTTTCTAAAGACCATTAGCCTAACAAAGCCGTCTGTGGACAACAAGGATGAATAAAAAAATACATTGAGTTAAGTGGTTAAGTAAAGACGGTCTCTAATCCTTTCAATGCGAGAGGATTTTCTTAAGACGAAATTAATCACCTGAGAGCAGCAAGAATAAGGTAGTTTAGGTGGTTGTCAATCTTTAAATCTAAAAATTCTTCCCCATTTTTAGATCATAGCTGATTTTGAACTGACCTATCCCAACAATATTAAACTCTACATGGAGACTCTACAAGCCCTTCACTACAGAAGGCCTTCCCTAAACTGAAATAAAGTTGTCTGGTGGTAGCAAGAATAAATTGGAATGAATACGCCCAAGAAGAAAAGGACACGCAGGGAAGTGGAAAGGAAAAGGGAGGAGGGTAGAAAAAAACTGAAATGGGAGAAGAGATGATGTGGGTGGGAGAGGGAGGGAACAGGGAAGTGGGAAGAAACAGAAGGTAGTAAATAGGAGGGTTCTACAGAGGATGGAAAGAGCCTGGGGAAAGAAAGGCAGGGAAACAGAAGGAACAAGAAGAGAGAGGAAGGTAAGATAAAAGTGGAAGCAGACGTCACCAGGTGTTTATCTTATGTGCTCATCTCCATAACATCGGTCCTTGAGGCAGTTGCTGGTAATCTCCCACTGTCCCTGAATACAAGGCTACTGCACCATCAAGGCTACCAATGTTGCCTCCTCTATGTGTTACACTAGGTTCTCATTTTACATACTAATCCACAAAGGGCGGATGGACACCTGAAACAAGTGAGGCCAGTTGTCCGCATCGGGAATCGAATTCTGGCGCTAACGGGCCGATAGTTTCGCCAATGCCACGATCCAATGGCCAATGCTAACCACTCGACCTCCGTGGCAGAGTGCTTAGCAAAGAAAGTGGGATGTGGAAAAGAAATGGTGATGTTGAATGAGAAAGAGGAGATACGAAAGAAGAGAATAAGAGTGAAAAGAAAAAGGAAATAAAAATGTTTATGAATTAAAAAAAGAGTATGAGGAGGAAGAGAAGAAGAAATGACCGGGGAGTGAAGTTGGAACAACGTGGAGAGAGAGAGAGAGAGAGAGAGAGAGAGAGAGAGAGAGAGAGAGAGAGAGAGAGAGACTGGACACTGCTGGGAGAAGAAAGTTTTTTTTTTGGAAGAAGAGGGGAAAAAAAATGGGAAGTGAGAAGAATAAAGAGTAATTGAAGTGGCCAGTGTTTATACAATGCCCAGATGGTGCATAGTGGCCTTATGTCCCCAGCCAGCGAGGAAGTGGACGGGAGAGGAAGAGTGAGAGGAAAGTGGCAAAATAAAACAGAAGAAAGTGAAGTAACACGAAGGCACTGATAAAAATATGTTCAGTTGGAGAATGGATTTAATATCAGTAGACCGCGAGACGGTAGATGAGAAAGGAATGGTGGAAGGGATGGTACATGGGAAAGGAATGGTGGAAGGGATGGTACATGGGAAAGGAATGATGGAAGGGATGGTACACGGGAAAGGAATGATGGAAGGGATGGTACATGGGAAAGGCATGGTGGAAGGGATGTGGATGTTAGAATAGAAGAAGGGATGTGGAAAGACAGAGAGAAAATGATATGTGACCAGGAGGCAGAGTTAAAAGTGTGGCGAGGTAGAGTAGTGGCCTTATGTCCCTAGCCAGCCAGCCACCACGCCAACACCCCCCCCCCCAGTCCACCAGGTGTCTGAGTCTGATGGGGGCCACTCAGCAGGGGAGCTCTCTCTCTCTCTCTCTCTCTCTCTCTCTCTCTCTCTCTCTCTCTCTCTCTCAAGTATATAAACGGAGAAGCAAACAGACATGGTAATCCTTACTTCTGTCTCATTTGGGGTAGAGATGAACACTTTGCTAGGTGATGAAGGAAGTGTGTATTGCCAGCCAGTCAAGAATATGTAGATACAGATAACAGACAGAACACAGGCTATACACTGACAGATTAATTAACGTACAGACATACAAACAGTACCACCAACTCTCAGCCTGTCTAGTTTGGGTCGGGTACATCTTGGCAGGTGCTGAAGGAAGTGTGAAGTAAGTGAGAGATAGATAGATGGATAGATAGACAGATACATAAATAAATACAGACAGAGAATACTACCGATTGAGCCTCCTAATGGCGTTTGAAATGAATATATGGAGAGTGTTAAAGGATGTACAAAATGAGAGGCAGATGGATAGATAGATAAGCAAAAGAAGAGGTGTGGGGGGAGAGAGAGAGAGAGAGCGCAACTCTGAGCCAGCCTCTGTGGGGATCTATAGAACATTTTGGCAGCTATTGAAGGAAGTGAAAGAAAGAGAGAGACACACACACACAAAGAGATGCTAAGCTATAGATAGACAACCAAGCAGACAGACAGACAGACAGACAGAACCACCTACTTTACATCTCGGAGGGGGAGGGTAGAGCATTTTGGCAACTACTGAAGGAAGTGTGAGGAACGCAAAGAGAACGCTCCGAGAACAGAATCTTTTTTGGCCACGCAATTTGATTATAACGGGACCACATCTAGGCTTTTGCTCCCAGGGTACAAAATAACATACTTCTCCACACTTGGGGTTGGTGTTCATCTATGCCATATTATTTCCGCATAGGGCACATTATTCCTCTCCCGCGATTGAGTAATGATGATTTTATTGGCACATTAAGCCTCATCTTGAATTGTTGATACTGTGTCTTGGATTCACTATGCCATAAACTTTTCAAATAAAAATTAACACGCAGGTACTAAAATGGTGTTTATTGTGTGAATGTAACAGTTGCGTCTCGACCTGGATTCTGCAGTTTCGTTTTAACTTAGAATCTACAGTTTCGGCCCGACCGGGATCGTACTGTTTCGTCTTAATTTGGATCCTACAGTTTCGCCTCGACTTATATCCTAAAGGTTCGCCTAGATTTGGGTCCTAAAGATTTCCTAGATGTGGATCCAGTTTTTGCCCAACTTGGATCTCACTGTTTTACTTTGACTGGGGTACTTTTATCGGGCTGAAACTGTTGTATCGTCAAAATAAACAGTTTGATTTTGTGAGTATTATATATTATATGGTAAGTTGATAAAGCTTATGTGAACAATATATGAGAGGATGTAGCGGTGTAATAAGCAAACTAGCAAAGGAAGTGGCTGTAGGGAGAATCCTAGGCCAATAAGAGTACGGCCTAAGGTAACTACGTATTCAGATCTGTGCGAGTTCCTTATCTCCATCATGATCGGGACAAACAAACCCAGACGACTGCATCCAACTAAAAGTGTTTCACAAGACACTAAAAGTATTAACACTGTCAACTTTAACCCTATCATGGTTGGGACTAGTCTAGCACCCATTTCCAGGTAACGACAGATGATTATACTCAGCTGAGAGTGAATCACGGGAACCTGATAGTATTAGTAGTGAGAGTATTAACCATCTCATCTCAATTCTTCCTTGGCCCATGACCCACACATCCACAAAAATCCATCAATAACTTTTCAAGATAT
Source organism: Coenobita brevimanus (assembly GCF_032717465.1). NCBI lineage: Eukaryota > Metazoa > Arthropoda > Malacostraca > Decapoda > Coenobitidae > Coenobita > Coenobita brevimanus. The sequence goes on along the minus strand of NC_137016.1, from coordinate 6,733,114 downwards.
CTGGTTGACAAACAGAAAAAGAAACAAACAGACAAACAAACAAGGTGCCTACATAATCTCCTCCACCTTCGTTAATGGAGGTAACAACAACAACTATCTCTACAACCACCCAGCCACTAGCAACCACAACTACCACTTTCACAACTTCTACCACTATTAGCAAGCTTTTTATGAGCTGGCACCTACCCAGAGAGAGAGAGAGAGAGAGAGAGAGAGAGACGCGTAGGGAAGGGGGAAGCATAAGACAAAGAACGGTAGAAAGGAGAGAATGAAAAAGGAGGGGAAAGGAGGCAGGAAGGGGAGATGAGAGAGGATGAGGAAACTTGAAGATAGGGACGGAGGGAGAGATGAGGAAACAGATGCAGCAGAGGCGGGAAAGAGAATGTAGGGAGGGGAGGGCGGAGGAAAGAGTAAGGGAGGGAGGAGGGAAGAGGAAGGGAGGGAGGGAGAAAAAGAGGAAGTCTATAAGGGATGGAGCAATAATATTATAAGGCGATAAGAAAGACGAAAGAAAGATTTAAAAAAAAATGTTATCATACCGCGTGAAAGTGTGGCGTGAATGAGAAACAGGATGAAGGAAGAGGAACCATGAAAAAACTCAAAAGGGAAGAGAAGTGAAAACAAAAATAACAACAATGCTACTGCTACTACTACTACTACTACTATTACCACCATTACCACCACCACTACCACCACAACTACTGCTACTACTACTAGAATAATAATAACTACTACTAAAATAATAATAACAATCACAATAATGATGATGATGATGATGATGATGATGATGATGATGATGATGAGAGAGAGAGAGAGAGAGAGAGAGAGAGAGGGGGGGGGGAGTGCTGTAATGATCTTGGCAGTGAACCTCTGAAATATTTCCTTCCTCCTCCTTCCCATCGTCATCGTCACCTTCCCTCTACACCTCCACCCATCTCCTCTCGCAACCTCCTCCCTCCACTCACTTCATTCTTTTATCAGTTTACACTTCTTTCACCACCTCGCTCGTCCTCGTCCTCACCCTCTCTCTGTACCTCCGCCTCCCTCCTCCTCCTCCTTCTTTCTCTACACCTCCACTTTCCTGTCCTAATCCACCTCCTTCTCACCCCTCAGCTCACTCTTCTCTCAATTTACACCTCTTTAACTGCCTCATCTCCTCTCACCTCTCTACATCCAGATTCTCCAAGCTTACACAGCTTCACATTGCCAATACCACTAAATAAAATCCCAAAGAATTTTTCAGTTACATAAAAAGCAAAAAGGAAATAACTCCAACAACTGGGCCCTTAATCACAGCTAACGGATAGCACACCCATGATGAAACTAAGATGGCAAAAATTCTTAACACTTTCTTCGCATCAGTGTTCAGGGTAGAAAATATACATACAATTCCTCCAATTTCTCCAGTTCCTATAGAAGAGGGTAACATAATCAGTGATGTTACAGTTAGTGATCGTGATGTACTACTTTTTTTTAACTGGTGGGTTTGGAGGCGGGGGGCACTTCCTTGCTTTACTATCCTTATCGTTCATCAAGTAGAATTAGATCTTGTAGTCACAGGCCACTCTTTCACAAGCAGCCTGGAAAGGACCATAAGGCCTATTGCTGTTTGCTTTCCTTTGTATATTCATTTGTCTCTCTCTCTCCCTCTCTCTCTCTCTCTCTCACCTGTCTAATATGCTCCAGGTCCTTCTTGTTGGCTAGTATCAGCACTGGTGGGTTGGGCTGGTCTGCTCCACACGCGGCCGTAACAGCGTCCACCGCCCTCACCGCCACCCTGAATGACTCCCACGACGTGATGCTGTACACCACCACCCACGCCTCAGCCCACGCCACAGTCTCCCTGGGAACCACTACCTCATCCTGAACGGGTCATGGAAGAATTCTGTATCCAGTGATGATGATAATAATCTATCTATCTATTGCCAGACGCCATAATCCTGTAAGGGGTGGCCACTTGACCTTGAGTTATTCGTTTTACGGGGTAATAATAATAATAATAATAATAATAATAATAATAATAATAATAATGATAATAATAATAATAATAATTAGCAGTAGTAGTAGTTGCAGATAAAATAATAATATTACAGAAAAAAACATGAACACTCAAAGCGTCCACAACTACACAACAGTCTCTTCGGCACCATCACCGTGTTCTGGAATGGACTACTACTACTACTACAGCTGATAAAAACTGTTCGGCCCAAGACAAGGAAATTTAAGTTACATATTTTTATCATTTACTTATAGCGAATAATACAAAAGCTAGATTCTGTTATGGTTAATGATATATTTTCATTACATGTTTCTAAAATATGTATCAGATTATTTTTGCTGTATCTTGCTCATATTTAAACTTAAGGTCATTGTAATCTTTCTGAAAATCTATTCATCATCATCATCTGGACCTCCTTTCCCACCCCAAGGCAGGGTGAGGAGTAGCAACGTCCTGACAGCCCTTGGTCGAAATTCTTTGGGATGTCAGGTGCATTAATGAAGCTTTCACCAAAGTTCCAAAAGGAGGATGACTATGCGTTTGAAAGGAGAGTGAGAACCTCGTCAATGGAGCATCCCAGGCGGAATTTATACTGGTGACTGGAAAGAAGGTTAAGATGGGAAATGTAGACTGTTTTAAATTATTTTTGTTTAGATTCGAAAACTATAGAAATATCAGACGTTAAAGGCACTGGGAGAGTGTTAGAGGAT
>NC_137016.1:6690405-6725405 GCF_032717465.1 Coenobita brevimanus | reverse complement strand
GAAACTCGTTCCCCAGACTGGTTTCTCCCCAGACTTCAATCTACAGCTGTTCAAGTCCAACTATTACATATTTTTTATGAATGGAGGATTCCGGTATACTGGTGTATGGAATATCTTTTTTTTTATTCTTTTGTTTTTCTTTCCTCTGTTCAGCTACTGTAAAAAATATATATATCAGTTTCATTCTGCCTTTTCTTCTTGTTTGTTTGTTTGTTTGTTTCTGTTTGCCTGTCTGTCTACCAAACACTTTTCAATTTGGTGCCGGTCGATAATTTCTTCAGCAGTTTCCTTCATGACTCGTACAGTTGTTCCTTGGCCAAATAACTTCAGATACATTTTTTTCATTCTTTTGATGGTATACATTTTAAAGGGATCTGTGGGGTCAAAGGCCAAAGCACACACAATTTTTGGGATCCTATGTACTTATATATTCCTTAATCATCATGGCAATTTGAACAGAAGTAGGTCAGTGTAACGTAGCTGTGTGCTGACTATCTAGCTTTCCTTCGGGTATGTTGCCAGTCTTTGTTTCAGTGTGTGTCTATTCTTATTAGTCCACTGTTTTGGCTTACGATTTTTCCATTTTCCCTTATTTCTCTCTCCTTTGTTATTTCTTTCTATTATCTGTCTGCCTATTGTCTGTCTGTCTTTTTAGTATTTCTTCCTTCATGAATCTGACTTCTTTCCTTAGTTTTCTATTTCCTCCTTCCTTCCCCCCCCCCTTTTTTTTCCTCCCATTATTTTCCTTCTCTCTCTCCCCCCCTCTCTCTCTGATGTAAATATAAATTGTTTACTTCCGGTCGAAACCTTGGTACGCAAAGGAAGAGGAAGTGGAGGGGGAAAGAAGGGAGGGAAGGAAAGGAAGAAAGGGAAGAGAGGAAATCGACTGGGAATAGAGAGGGGAGGGGCGAAGTGGAAGAGGGTTGAAAGAGGGATGAAGAGGAAGAGTACGAAAGAGAGGTGAGGAGGAAGAGGAGAGAAAGAGGGGTGAGGAGGGAAAGAGGGAAACAGGCGTGAGAAAGAAGAGGGGAGAAAGGGAGGTGAATTAGAAGAGGGGAGAAGGTGAGGAAGAGGCATGTACGAGTAATATGTGGAGGAGGGCAACGAGGGTAGTGAGGAAGCGGGGAGATAGACAGGAAAGGGAGGTATAGAAAAAGAGAGCAGAGGTGAAAGAGAGGAAGTGAAAGGAAAGAGGAGGAGGGAGGAGGAGGAGGAGGAGGAGGAGGAGGAAGTGGAGAAAAGAGGGGAAACAGGGGTGAGGAGGAAGAGGGAGATATGAGGAAGGAGGGGAGAGGTGAGGGGAGGAAGAGGGAGGCGGGATGTGGAGGAAGAGGAGTTACAGGGGACGGGGGATGGGAAGGGAGTGGGGAGGTGAAAAAGGAGGACGGGATAGGAGAAGAGGAGGCCCGAGAAGGAAGAAACAGAAAAGAGATAGGAGGAGGAAGTAAGGAAGAGAGAGGAAGGGGAGAAAAGAAGTGAAAAGAAAGAACTAAAAGATGGGAAAAGAAACAGACGAAGAAAAAGGAAGAAAATGACAAAACAAGGAGAGAGAGAGAGAGAGAGAGAGAGAGAGAGAGAGAGAGAGAGAGAGACGGGAATGAGTAGGAGAGGAGAGGGGAGGAGGGTGAGGAGGGAGAGCATCTGTAAGAGGATGGCCAAAGGGAGTAAGGGGGAAGAAAGGGAGAAGGGAGGAAAGGGGGATGAGGGAAGAAGGGAGGCTGGAGAAGGCGAGGTAGAGCACAGAAGGACGATTTGATGGAGGGGAGGGAGAAAGGCAAGGGAGGTAGGGAGGGAAATGGAAAGGGGGAAAGGGAGGGAGAAAAAGGAAAGGTGAAACAGAAAGAAGGGTCATGGAAGAGAAGAATGGCGGTAGGTAAAATAAGATGGAGAAATTAATATAAGACAATAGCCTAATAAGAAGAGAAAAATAGTTGACAACCATAATATTCTATCAATCTATAGCCCGACGCCCTAATCCCGAAAAGGGTGGCCGCAGACAAAACGCCTCCAAGTCGCTCTGTCACCCACCATTTGACTGTCCTCCCCCCAGCTCACTCTCCCCACCTCCAAGTCGCTCTGTCATCCACCACTTGACTGCCCTCCCCCCACCTCACTCTTCCCTCCCTCATATACCTCTCAACTCCATCCCTCCACCTCATCCTTGGTCTCCCCCTCCCTCTCCCTCCCTCCACTTCACCTACATACACCCTCTTAGTCAGTCTTTCATTCTCCATTCTCTCTACATGTCCTAATAAAAGAACACAATATGACACAACAGGAAAAATGTATTACAAATTCATAAATACAGCTGCAAATTTTGAGGGGAAAAAACACTACTCTCCAGCAAAAAAAAAAATAAATAAATGGAAGACAAAAGATGAAACAGGAAATGAAAAAAAGAAACGAAAATGACCACAAAACAAACAAGCAAATGCATCACCTACCTCCTACCAGGTGGTCAAAGGGCCGTGTATCTGACTTTGCCCTGTGACCTTGACCTTTGACACAAACCCAAACTATGTAATTTTTGCATGACCCTTAACCCTTCCATTAAGCTGGTTCAAGTCAGATAAAAACTACTTGAGTTGACTTTGATCAGTGACCTTGACCTTTGACCTTTCTCTGTGCTACAAAAACAAAGCTCTTTATCCTTGTTATAACGCGAATAATTCCACAGAGTTTAGTATATATTGGATAAAAGACTTGCTTAAATTTGACTTTTAACTTATTATTATAAATCACAATAGGTCAACCTCTTGGGGTGACACAAGGGTCGTTGTTTGACCGTGTTCCGTGACCTTGACCTTTGATTGATTGCTCTCGTACTTGAATCCCTTCGTTCTTGCCTGACGCTTAACCTTTCCACTAGGTTTGGTTTAGATCAAATCAGAAATGAGTTGACGTTGCCCTATGAACTGACTGTTCTCGAGATCGAAGGCTATGATTTTGCTCTGTTCGTAATCTTTCCATAAAGTTTGGTTTACATCGGATAAGGCTGCTGAAATTTACCTTGTCATGGGACCTTATTAGTTTGGCTTGTTGTTCTAAAAAAATATACATAATTACTCGGGGGCTGACCCTTAACCCTTCCACCGTTTGCTTAATATTTAATCAAAACTGATTAACTTGCTATCACACACAAACACACACATGGGTCGAAATTTGGCCTTGTCCTCTAACCATTACCTTTGACAGATTCAAACACTTCAGTCTTGTCCTGCCCTCAATCATTCCATCAAATTTGGTCTGAACTGAGTAACTCTATTCAAGCTGATTTTGCCAGGCCAACGTTTGACACAGCTCTGTGGCCTTAACCTCTGACCTACTGTTCTAAAAAAAAAATTGGCTTCCTCATTTATTGATTCTCAGTCCTTCCATCAAGTCTGGTTTTAACCAAATATGACTGAGTTATTCTGTTCACACACACACACGCACGCACACAAACACACACACACACACACACACACACCGCATAAATCTCAGTACCTTTCTCTCTCTCTCACACACACACACACACACACACACACACACACACACACACACACACACACCACTCGCTGGCGCAGTGGTAACGTTCTCGCTTGCCATCTGGTAGACGGGAGTTCGCGCCTCGCTCAGGTTGCGAAAAGTTTCACTGACGAACTGGGTGGTTTCTGTCCCCCTTGAGCAAGGGGACGGGTGTGTGGGTGTGTGAAGGTCACAGCCTTGCCCTTAGATCGGACTATATGAGCTCTCAGCTCCCTTCCGGGAGGGTAAAAGCTGACGATCACGACCATCAAGTGATCCTGACCGACCCGGTGAATTACACACACATACACGCTGCTTAAATCGCAATACCTTCTCTCTCTCTCTCTCTCTCCCTCTCTCTATCTCTTCCCCCGCGAGCGTGAGTGCAGGAAGTACCCCCGGAAAATAAGGTTACGCCATCTTTATGAAAACTACTGAGGGCCGAAGATTTCCCCTTGACGCTGTTTTGTTTTCTTTCTCATCCTGAACCACTTGACTCCGATGACGCACATTTCGTCCTATTTTATTCAATCATTAATTTTATTCATCTTGGGGGGAAGCTCTTGGAACTGGAGGGGTTATATACACCTTTATTAACCGTCTTCTTTACTAGGGGGCTCTCCTTAGGTCGAGTAAAGTCGTCTGGTAGGAGCAAAAATAGAAATGAAAGCAAGATGTCTAGTGAAGGTACTGATAAAATTACTGTGTACTTCGTGATAAGCCGTAAGCGCGAGTAATTTAACCTCTTCAGCACAACGATATGTCTTACCCCTTCAATCCTCTGCCGTACTGTACTTCTCGTTTTGAGCAGACTTCCACCATATGATTTAATTCAACTTTGGAAAGACGGGGAAGTATGCGCTGTGAAAGTGGGTGACGTAAGTCGGTTGATAGTCGAAGAAATATTTTTCATGGTAATCACGACATCAGACAGAGCAGAAGTGGGTGGTTTGGATGATGAGTGAGAAATGAGCTGGGACGGTAGTGGGTGATGGGCATGCGGGTGGAAGTATACCCTGTGAAGACGGGTGTTCGACTGTATGTAGGCCGGTTGAGTGAAAGTTAAGGAGGAAGAGCCAAAAAAAAGGTTGCGTTGGCTAGAAAAAGTGGGTACTAATGGCTAAAATGACGGTGGGTGGTTGGCATGGGTGAAACGAACACAACCTGTAAAGATGGGTATTGTACCAGGAACGGTGCTGGTGATGCGAAGTTGCGAGTCACGGATGTCTCTTAGCATGTGCAGGGATTGAAAAAGGGCCTGGTGGGTGGGTAAGAGTGGACGGGACAGGCTGGGGTGATGTTGGTAGAGCGCAAAAGGGAGCAGTGTAATGGGGCCAGTATGGATGTGGTGATGGTTTACGTCAAAGACTTCTCCAGGAAAAAGAAGGGAAGGAAGAAGCACTCGGGACTGATAAGATTTTATTCGCCTGGTTTCTCGTGACACAGGTAAATAGTGGAGTAAAATCTCTCGTCACAATGTCCCACCCATTTCAGTGGCAAAGCTTCAGTAGTGTCCCATATAAGAAGTGGAACGAGGCAGGTCAATACTGGAATCGTAACTTTTAGCAATACCAGCAATAGGGTCAAGAGTTTTTTTAGTGAAGGATAAAAGCGAATGAAGGCATTTAATATCACTAAGTGGAAGTTTGTTGACCGATTACGGTGAAGTATGTCACAAAACTGCTTAACCTACTGATCTGCTATTTTTTCTTGCTTACTGATGTGCATTAGAATAAACAATCACTAAGCTGTCCTCTTTTTTTTTTCTTTTCTTTTTTTTAATGCATTATCTTACAGTTTGTATCTGTGAGTAAATGAATATAATTTCGTTAACTCCAGTCCTCAGGTGTCTTTGTTCCATTATTCTTGCCAAAACCAAAAAATTTTGCAGAACTCTGAACAGCCTTCCAGCTTTGGAGAGGTTAAATAACGATGCGTCTAACTATTCAGATGACATACAAATCAGTGCAGCTTAACATCTTTTACTGTGCTCAGCTTGAGGCATTACCACTGTTAGTACGGAGAGCTCTGGAGGTTTTCTTTGAAGCTATTACCACTTGCTTGTGAGAGGCTGGGTTACTGACGCTCATTCACACTAAAATAGTCCCGTGTCCCGTTACTAACCATTTCCATGCTTGCACACAGTCCAGTATTTATATTAAGAAGATTTGTTAACAGCACAAAACTCACTTTGAAAACGTAATTAATAACTGTAATGTGAAACTGTTAGCACTGTACCAACCCAGTCTGTTAAACAATTGTAATTCAAGATGCAGCTATCATGCAGTTTTCCACTTATCATAATTTTCAAACAGGCCTATATCTAACCAGCAACGATGCCCAGTGCCCTTTTCCTTACAGGTGAATACAGTATACTTCACGTGAAAGTAGAGTCGCTATATTCGTCTGTTTTTATATTAATCATAATGTTCAGAGCCATGGTCCTGTGTCACCGAGTTGAGATCAGCTTGAGCAACAACTAACAGAGTGGGGAGCAGTGGGGTTCAGTCAGATATCAGGGATTCTTGTGACCACATAGTCATCCTTCTCCCCCCCCCCCCTCCACACCTTGCAACTCATCACTGTATCAGAAAAAAGACCAGAAACAGTTTAGTTGCAGCTGCTAACATGCTCTTGACTATTAATAAAAAGAATATCGCTTCGTTAAATTACTGGTTAAGAGAACGAACAAAAACTCCACGAAGGTGTTTGTGTGTAGGATGGTTATACATGACTACTGAAGCTGTTTCTGGACACTGCCGTATTTAATAACTTCATTTAATTCTTCGTGACTGATTGCATCACTGACTGACTGAATAAACTTCAGGTTATAATCAGTGTTAATCCCTTCCTATAACCATTTCACCTGTGTGTGTGTGTGTGTGTGTGTGTGTGTGTGTGTGTGTGATGGCACGCTAGCCTGACATTTAATAATTTCCAGGGCATCAGATTTAAACGAGAGATGGAGTGAGTGGATGAAGAACGGAGATGATTTATTGCTCTTTTGATATTTCGCGCACTGAATAAAAGCATATATGAAGGTGTGGGCAAACTGTGAAAGCTTCAGGGGGAACAACAGTGAGGCAGAATGATGTAAATGACTCCTATTTCCGTACTCTAAAGGTTAATGGTTCTGTGACAGCATCTGGTCGGTAGAACTATGCATTGCTTTTGTTACAGAGGGTTGTAATTCAAGTGACTTCATTAAGTGGCTTCGCAGATTTCGTAACACTTAGTATCCCCTTGTACGGTTATGATGCAAAGGGTGCCGATGTATAAGTGATATACAGGTGCATGTTTGCAGAACTCTCTTACGGGGCCAGTCTATAAACAGCTCTGTCTCTGAGTCATATTAACCAGACGAGTGTGTTATGAAGTACGGCAGCCAGTCCCGCGCCGCACTACCAAAGCAGTCTATAATGTTGTACTGTAATACTAGATCTGTAATTTGAACATCGCATTTACAGTCTCCAGGTATAAAAAGTATGTGAAAAAGATACTGTACTTGTCACAGTGATGAAAAATAAAGGGGGGGAGGGGCTAAAACGTCCAGTAAATGGACACAAACAAATGTCAGTAACTTTTCAGCTTGCAGACTCATGGCATCCCACAGCAGGCCACATTTGTCTGTTTGTCTGTCTCTCCATGCTCGGTTTCACAGCTAAGGGGAGTGACATTAACTGCTCCTCGCCCTCCCTCTCTCCTTCCCCAATTCCCACCTAATTAAAGAAATAACTCACTTCTTGAAATTCTTTTTGTATGTATCTCAGTCATGTTTTTAGGATGATCTGGTAAATACAGTGAACACTGCTCTAGTAAGCTCTAGTATCATTATTAATTCGCAGAGGAAAAGGCGCTACAGAATCTCTAATGAACCTAAAATAGAAACCTGAGGGAGAAGGAATAATTCCCTCTCCCTCAGGTTTCTTTTTCGGTATGTCCCCGGCAGCCCCACCCTTGACGTTCACAATTCTCACCTTCTGCACCCAACTGTCATCCTACCTCCTCTCAGTATGCTCACATCATTTCAACCTACCCCTCCTCATCACAACACCAATACAATCCAGCCCCATCCTTGCTTTCAACTCTTCAATCGTAAACCTAGCACCCCCCAGGCCTTGCTTTCAGGGATGCACTGCACATCCAGTTAATCATTATCATGTCTGGTTGTCTGAGGCTACTACTAACCTCATCCTTTCCTACGTGGGTCCCATTACCATACAGCAATACATTCTTAATACATGCCACATACAAAGATCCCTTAGCACGGAGGGACAGCCTTCTCAAAGCCAGGAGAGGCAATAGCTCCCTGAACTTCTTCCTAAATATTAATATGCGTAAAAAACTGGAATATTTATCTAACTTAAGATGGTAAATACCGTACTAACCTGTGTCTGACTGGTATTCTCCGATGAACCGCTTCGTCAGGTACCTCACTGTCAGGGCTGCAAGAGAGACAGAGGACAGAATTACAAAATAAGTGAATGAGATTTAGTTGCAATATCATATCCCTAAACCATTCTGTGAACAGGAGCTTAGTATTCAATGAGGCGCATAATAGTTCTATGAATTGGTCTTCATGTAGTGGTGAACAGACACAGAATCGGAGAGATGTAACGAAAATTGATGCATTCATGAAAAATTATTTCTTTCTTACAAGTTAAAGTATGCTTACTTACACGTCTTTACATCTTTCAAAAAGTCTTAATGCACTTAATTCTCATACATATCTCCATGATTTGTGTTTTTTCACATAACATCACAAAAATACCTAAAAGTGTGAGACCGTTTTGCCGCGGAGAGTTTACATTTAGTATTTGCACCGTTTTTTTTTTTTTTTCACCAAAGACATCTTCAACCTAAACTGAGCCTGGCGTTGGCAACATTAAAGAGTCTACTGTGTTTAATGACCCATATATGAGTGCCTGTTTCTGACACAAGTAAATGACAAAGAGAATAAAAAACAAACATTCCTCTAGACTACTGTATAATGCGCACCTAGATTTACGCGTTCAAACTGGATTAAAGAGATCCTGTCCAAAGATCTTGTGGTCGGCCCGAGACTCAAACCCAGGACTCTCTGTAGCAAGCCAGGCGCCTCCGAACCACCGTCACCCTTGGGTCTTATGCCTCATGGAATTATATAAGGAGAAAACTCTATGCACCTCGCTAATCGCTTCAAGGTGTTTAGATGTTGCTCCTCTACTCATGACTGTCTTGAGGCTGTTGATGGATAAACCAAGATTTTTTTGCCTGCCTTTCTGCCTCTGTCTCTTGGCTGACATTTTAGGCATGTCATCTACTCCTTCAAAGGGCAATATGAGAGAGAGAGAGAGAGAGAGAGAGAGAGAGAGAGAGAGGCTGTGGAGGGGTTCTCGGTCCAAGATAAAACTGTCTCTCTCTCTCTCTCCCTCTCTCTCAGTTACTTTTCTTTAGACTGAAGAACATCGTACTGCAGTAGTCGGAATAGTAGTCGAATATTATACGTTTCATCCAATGGGTTAAACTCGGCCATGCATTCCCAGGTGGTCACAATGCATGGCACGTTATTCTCATTTGTGAAGATGGAGAACATAAGTTTGGTACAGAGGATGTAGAGAGGTGAAGTTGATAGGAAACTAAGGAGAGGAAGACCAAGGATGAAATGGGACGGTAAAGCGGAGGAGTACATGAGGGAGGTGACTTGGAGTGGCGTGGGTAATGTAGTGGTGATGAGTCAGGGTAGAGAGACTTGGACACGACAACACTATGAACAGTGTCCATCTATCTTGCAACAGACAGATAGACACAGATAGATAATTTGAGACTGATAGATACACTGAAAGACAGAGTGATGAACAGACAGACTGATAAATGGACAGTAGATGAAGTGTTCTATAAAGGCTTCCCTCATACATCTCTTCGCAAGCATTATATAGGATTTCCCCCTAAATGTCAGGGATGAAAACCTGAATATTCAAGTCATCAGTTATACACATGACCTACTAAACAAAAATATCTCTTCATATTCGACACTTATACGCCACATTACTTAACATAACAATATAAGAGGAACAGCACAACACATGACACGCCACATAACATCAGACAAGCACAGCACAGCACATGACACGCCACACAGCACAAGACAACAAGCACAGCGCAGCACATGGTAAAGAACGGCATAACACACTGACACAACTTGACATGGGGCAGAACATGACGTGACGTGACATAACACAGCTACTTGTTACGTCGTAGTATAAGATCACGTTGCAAAATACCAAACTCTGTGCTCACATAATAAAACTTTTACGTTACATTAAATTGGATAACACACCTTAACATCACATCAAATTCTACATCAAAGCATAACATCAAATTGTACAATAAAGCACAACATGACACAACAAATCACATTTTAGGATAACAGCACATAGGCCAATATATTACACTCAGTCGTATAGCAGAGTAGTGCATAACATCCTATATGCAACACTTAACATCCCCTCCCCTCAAAGTATATAACAGAGCATAATAATATAGCATAACATTACATTACAGCATATCATGGGAGGATCCAGGCTGCTGTCCACGTAAAATCCCTGTTTTGTCACACACAGATTAGCATACAGTACTTTACATACACAGACCGAATCTTTTACTGGTTATCATGTTTATTACTCCCATACAAACGTCATGCAAAAAATTCTTAGTTGGCAAAGGTTACTTAGTTGCCTGAGTGAAAGGGACGCCAAGCCCTCATTACTCTGAAAAGTGATACGGGCAACACCTCAGATATATTCCTTAATCCGACCCTGGTGCATTCCATAAAAGAGTACATAAACAACACACAGCATCACATCCCTTAACGTTACATTTCACTGCAAAATTTATCATTGGGTCATTTGAAGGAGTGGAAAGTAGAGTCCAGAAAAGAAAGAGATCGCCTAAATTATCAGTAAAAGTAAATTGTCAACACTAACAAAATGACGAATAAGAAGAAGAAAAGATTAGACACATAAATATTCGATAATACAGTATTAAACATTAAGGGGGGAGATAGACATGTATTGAAACAGATACAAAAAGATAACGGAGTCAGCAGACATAGGACGATCGATAAATAGATAGACAGACGGATTGATAGACAGATAGACAGATATACAGATAGACAGATAAATAGACAGACAGGGAGACAGTAAGGTAGGTGGTCAAACGAACAGTTAAATGAATTATGACGTATCTTTTTAAGTTGATTAAATCCGCCTTAAAATGTCAAGGGTGATATAAATGAATATCAAAGTAATCAGCCACCACTTCACCTACTGAACTGTAATACCTCCTCATAACCTCCACACTAGATAACAGGACACACACACACACACGTAACACTCACAAATGATTTCACTAACCTTTCCTCTCAGCACACTACGCCTTATCACTAATCTGTAACCCTTCATGAACAGAACATTTACATTATCAATAACTGCACACATGAACACTAAGCCATCAGTTACAGAGGACGAAAGGAGAACTCACCTGTCTTGCCGACCGCCTTGCTGCCAATCACCGCCACCCTCGCCTGGCCGCTGAGACTGTCACGATCCGGCGAGCGCATCCTGGGGGAGGCAACAATTTAGCAACACAGGTAACAAGTATCAGCAAAACAATTCTAAGATAACAGTGAAAAGAATAACAGCCGATTATGCACATGATCTGCAATAGGAAACTGATCCTGTAGATGGTCAAAGCAATACCGCATGGGTCTATCTATCTATATAGCCTACCTAGGCTGCTTCCCTCAAAGAATGAGAGGTAGCCGAGATAGGACGACACACTCCCAATTTACCCATCCACACAAACACATTCATTCGCATCTTAGCCCCAAGGGGTGAAGGGACAGATCCTCACTGCACCACACCGCACGAGGGTCAACTGCGTAGTGCAATCAGCAACATCTGCAGCAGGGCTCGACAGCAGAGCTGGTTTACCCCTGCCACAAAATAAAATAAATAAATGTATATATATATATATATATATATATATATATATATATATATATATATATATATATATATATATATATATATATATATATGCGGATTTCACAGGACGGATGTGAGTGAGAAACCTGAGACTGGGTTGGAAAATTGTCAGAAAATATTTTTCCAGTTGAATTTACACAATTTTCAAACGTAAATAGCAGTATGAGAATACTTTACACCATCGGTCACGTTACAGTATTTTCCTCGTTAAAACAGCGGTTACACAATGTTCTAAATGGAAATTGAAACTCCTGATATATTTTGCTTTTGTCCACCTGCCTCACTCTTTTATTGGTGGCCTCTCAGTGTGGGGGAGGGGTTGGGGAGGGAGGGGTTTGGTTGCGGTCAGTGTTGTGGATATTGCACTCTGTCTGTCTGTCTATTTCACACTAATAGTTTTTTCTCCGTGCCTCTAAGTCTCTTTCATTCAGTTTCAAACACACTGTAATATCTGTCTCTGTGTAACCTTACACACACACTCATGCACTCTCCTTCTCCATCACATACAGAATCTTTCTCTCTCATTATACACAGTTTTCCTTGTAATTCTCTCTCTCTCTCTCTCTCTCTCTCTCCCTCTCTCATCGATAACCCATCACTGAGTGCCACCAGAGCGAGAGCTTATCAAACCTACATAGAACACGCTATTCAGTTTCACACACACACACACACACACACACACACACACACACACACACACACAAATCGGAATGTGAAATATGAACACTCTCACACCCAGACACACGGTGACTGGGATGGGATTTTTGTCCAAGGCTGGGTCGTTGACTCTTAAGTGCATTTTGTGTGTGTGTGTGTGTGTGTGTGTGTGTGTGTGTGTGTGTGTGTGTGTGTGTGTGTGTGTGTGTGTGTGTGTGTGTGTGTGTGTGCGCGCGTGCGTGCGTGCGTGCGTGCGTGCGTGTGTGTGTGTGTGTGTGTGTGTGTGTGTGTGTGTGTGTGTGTGTGTGTGTGTGTGTGTGTGTAAATCGTTTGAGAAATTGATGAATGTCACCACAAAGCAATTAATATTTCTTTACCTATTTTTCTGTGTACTGAACTGAATATGTATTTTTTTCGACAGCATAGTCGTTGATCGTATATACCGCTTTATAAAATGGGTACACATAGGCTCAGGCATATAGGCTCGTACATATACAGTAGGCTCAGGCAGTCTAGATCATGATAAGCCTAAGTGTGGAGCCTGTAGAGTGCAGCACTGAAAATCCAAAATGGCAGTTATCCCTAATGTTCAAAGAATATTCATCTTCTATTACTGCGGTATTTCACTGTGGTTTTGTTTCCCTACCGTCAGGAACAGACTTATCCATCCAGGCTTAGGTTTTTAAGCCAGCCATCCCTTAGCCAAATGAATTGGTTGAATTAACGGTTGCTGCAATTCCTCTATACCTAGAAATGTAACTATGAATTCTTATGGACGCTGCAGGCATAAAAAATGCACAAACAAATTCCTAAGAGATGTATAACATGTTATAAAACAAAGAAATAATTTACCTCCTTCACTTCGTCTCCGATTGTAAACAATGAACGTTCTTTAGCATTCGAAAGACATAAAATTATAATAATAATAATCGATTGTCTTGTGAGTCTCTTATATATATATATTTTTTTTTACGCGAGGAAGAAGGAACCAAAGGCCATGAGCCCGCAGTAACAGTTCCCTCCAAGAGAAAAACAAAATACAATATAGAGCCAAATTCAAGATCCGATCATTTTGAGATGCCTGGACACACTGCGTTTGAAAGACTAGAGATCATAGGCAGCAGGAAATACAGACAGAGGGAGACAGTTCCAGAGCTGACCTGTTGCATAAATGAAAGACTGGGGGTAACGGTTAACTCTTGCATTAGAGAGTTGGACAGAAAAGGGATGAGAGTTTGCTGCCAGACGGGTGCTACGCGCCCGTCGTAGAGGTGGAGAAATGCAAGCAGACAGTTCAGAGGAGCAGTGACCATTAAAGTAGCGATAGAAAAGAGATAAAGACGCAACAGTGCGGCGAAGAGACAGTGGTTGAAGGGAGTCAGTAAGAGGAGAAGAGTTAATGAGACGAAAAGCCTTTGACTCCACCCTATTGAGAAGAGCTGTATGTGGGGAGCCTCCCCACACATGAGAGTTGTACTCCACACAGAGGCGGATAAACTAACCAGTAATAAAACCACTGTTTTATCAAATAATCATTTGGGTGACCAATTATCCAAAATATCAAAGATACCGAAATACAGCATTCGACTTTGTATAAAACAAGATTATGGTAACTAAAGAAAACCATCCCGAGCGTAAGGACAGGGGTAACTAATTTTCTATGAATTACCGTATTACATTGTGTTCTTTCATTACTTACGTAATAATAAAGTTATCAGATTCTTTCAATGATGACCGAGTATATTTTTAGGTAATATATTTGATTATATTAAACTATTTATTGTTGTTCAATGTAAGGTTTACTTAAGGTTGAGGAGATTTCCCTAACAGGGCCCCAGGGGGCCCTTTCTTGCCTGGGGGCCATACAGTGGACGCACGTGCGTCCGGTAGGTGAGTCCGCCTGGGGGGGTTCCTGCTGATGCATACCACGTCGATATTAATATCATCTAAATAGCATACAAGAGAATACAAGGTGTAATTTGCGAAAAACAGCTAAGGAGAGGAGCTAAAGAAAGGAGTTAAGGAGAGGTGCTAAGGAAAGGAGATAAGAGAAGAGCTGAGGAAAGGAGCAAAGGAAAGGAGCTAAAGAGGGGAGCTAAGGAGAGGAGCTAAGCAGACGAGCTAAAGAGAGCAGCTAAGGAAAGGAGCTAAGGAAAGAAGCTATGGAGAGGCGTTAACGTTTTCCTCACGATAATATGAACGTGTGTGCAAACGTACTTAAATATTTGCTGTTCGAAGGTATTTTGATGTTTTTATTATATATTTCTGACCACTATCTTTCAGAATTTTGGCATAAACCATAACAAAAAAAAATCGTTCCCCATATATGACTCATTATTTATTTGTTTTACACTGACTTTTCTCTCACTAATTACTATGTTTACTAGTGTGTGTGTGTGTGTGTGTGTGTGTGTGTGTGTGTGTGTGTGTGTGTGTGTGTGTGTGTGTGTGTGTGTGTGTGTGTGTGTGTGTGTGTGTGTGTGTGTGTGTGTGTGTGTGTGTGTATTCCCTAAACATGATTAAACTCCAAAGCCTTAAAAAAATACTACATCAGCATCAGTTTATCATGTGAATGAGGTAGAGAAGGGGGAGAGGGAGGGGGAGGCCGAGGATGAGATGGAGGGATGGAGTGCAGAGGTATATGAAAGAGGGAGGAGGTGAGCTGGGGGGAGGGCAGCGAAATGGCACGGGACTGGGCGACATGGAGGCGATTAGTTTGTGGCCACCTCTTACGGGATTAAGGCGTAAAGTGAATTGCAGGAAAGTAGACATGATACTGATATTATTGACCCCTTCTTGATCGGGACAGCTCAAGTATTCAATTCCCGCTGACGATAGATAATTTAGGTGGGGGAGAGAGAGAGAGAGAGAGAGAGAGAGAGAGAGAGAGAGAGAGAGAGAGAGAGAGAGAGAGAGAGCCTGTTGGACTTTGTTATGGTGGTTCTGTCACACACACACACACACACAGTTATTTACATCTCTCCCTCTCTCTCTCTCTCTCATGCACTAAAATCCCGTCAGTATATCGGTAATCCAATCCATCTCGCCCTCCCCTCCGTTTTCCGGGAAGCGCTAGGAAGTTAAAAATTGCGCAGTATTTTTCACCCTCACTTGCACACACACTCTTTGCAAATGAGATAAGACTGATAATCTCTCTCTCTCTCTCTCTCTCACACACACACACACACAGTCAGACAGGTGAGGGTTACGTAAAATCGTAATAGCTGAGAAATAAAGGGAGCGATGCCCGAAGGAAGACAATTAAGGTAAAATTCAATAATGCAGCCATTTTTTAGAAGTTGAATGAGTCGACCCCAAAAAAGAAAAAAAGAAAAATGAATAGAATGACCACAGAATACAGACCAGGAAAGCGACTGCAGAATGAAAGCAAGAATTTTCACATAGGAATATCTTCAGGGTGAAAGTATTGATTGCATTACGAAATACAGGCAGAATGATTAACGATATCACGCAACTCGGTATATCTGGCTTTTACATTTTTTTATATGAAGTGTGTGTGTGTGTGTGTGTGTGTGTGTGTGTGTGTGTGTGTGTGTGTGTGTGTGTGTGTGTGTGTGTGTGTGTGTGTGTGTGTGTGTGTGTGTGTGTGTGTGTGTGGTTCTGCAAAATAATACGTAACATATCCATCTACTGACTTACATACGTCAGGTAATGTTTATTTGTTTTTTTGTTTTTGTTTTTTGTCGTGACTGTGTACATTATGTAAGTGTACGAATGTGGGCATGAGTGCGTTGATGTGCATTTATTTAAGTGCGTATACACATCTATGTATATGTGTATGTGTGCATTAGTGTGTATAATTTTACTATGTACGAGTGTGTGTATGTCAGTGGGCGCGCGTATGTGTGTGTACAGTATATATCCACACTTACGCGTATGTGTGTTTGTATATCCACACTTATGCGTGTGTGTGTGTGTGTGTGTGTGTGTGTGTGTGTGTGTGTGTGTGTGTGTGTGTGTGTGTGTGTGTGTGTGTGTGTGTGTGTGTGTCTGCAGTGTGCCTATGTGCTTGTTTCTCTGCTACCCGGTGCTGCTTTTCAATAATAGTATAGGAGGACAAGAGACCTATTTTTTCTGAGCCAATAAGCACAGAAAACGCCCAACATATGACCTAACCTCCACCTTAATTACTAGTACAGGCGACAGCTTTGATCAGGATATCAAAAACTCAGAATCAAATTAACGTCGCATGGTTTATTCTTGTTGCGTGTCGTTATTTTCCATGACAAAAAAAAAAAAAAGTCTTTGTTATGAGAGGCAACCGATCCTTTGTTCGTTCACTGGAGCCCAGGCGTATTGTTGAAGACCGTGTGGTGCATGATAATCTCTCTCTCTCGCTCGCTCGCTCTCTCTCTCTCTAATGATATGTCGGTATGTGGAACAGATAAACTTTATACCCAATGGTTTAAATCTCCACCCACTGGTTTATAAGTAGACATTATAAACTTCTTAATTCTTGACTCGGGTGACATAGTTTGCATTTCATTACTGCTGTCTTCAGGCAATTTTATTCTGCTTAGGAGAGATCTCGCCTACTGGAATAGTTAGATATAGGCATCAGTACCCTAGTCCACAGAACAGGAGTGTCCGAAGTTGAATCAAATCGCCAGGAAATAGCAACAAGACAATGGATATCTCTGGTAGTCGCACCCACCCCTACAAATTTGTAAGGGAAGAAATTATCACTTATTGGCGAGGGGCGACGTCCGGGGGTCCCATCCTGGCTAATCGCTGATCTGGGTGAAAATCTACCACTGCAAAATTGTGTTCCATGGTCAATAAAACTATGGTGCTATCCCTCCTGGGTGCCACCCCCCCCCCCGTCTTCCTTCACCATATCTAGTCTCTGTCCTGCCCTACTGCACCATACCACTACCACCGTCTGTGCTTTGTCACTGTCCTGCCATCCTCCTCAGCCTTCTATAACTTTACTACCCTTTTCAATGTTTATCCAGTCATTCTGTAAACTGTTCCACAATCCTGATCGTAAATTGTGGGCGACAGGTAAACATTTGTAAATACTGACCACAATCCCATCCCTTGGTGTCTGATCTATTTATTCTCCAAGAAAGAAAAAATCCTAACTATTCTTGTCACCACCAAATTAATTTCTTCAAACTAGGAATGATCTGAGAGTTGTAAGTCGTTAATAACTTTCTCAAGACGACAGAAGCTTTTAGTCTTGCTACCGGCAATTGGTTTTATTTAGCTCAGGCGTGGCATCCCCTTATGAAAAGACTAAAAGCTGTCTCCAATATCCCTCCAACGGCGAAAAATATCCTAACTGTAGATACCGTAAAACAAATTCAATTAGTTCAAGAGTGACCCCCCCCTGTGCAAAGATAATCCTCACATCCAGAACACCATTGCCTCTCACGGTTAATGTAGATTTTGGATTCAATATTTCTAGACGTATGCATGAGAGAATAACAGTAGAAGTCAAAAACATCTTCTACAAGAACTTGGTATTTGGAGAAACAATGCCCAAGTCCAGTTTTATCCTGCACAGACAGCTTATTTTCTACTATTAAGTGTACAGATGTGGTGCGTTTTTTTCAAGACACTGCTAGCTCTCTGACCAGATTCACTGTCAGTATAGCAATCTAGACGAAAGACTGAGCAACGGTGGAAATTCAGCCTGATATATAACGTTTTAAAACATTTATTCCGCACCCAAACTTCGACATGGATATGAGGGTTTTGTACAAGCCGAGAAGTGCGTCACTGAAGTGCACTCTTGCGTCACTGGGGGTCACGGCTTTTCTGAATTGCCTAAGGTTTCTCCGGCGACCTTTCTTCTTTTGTCACCAGCACACACACACACACACACACACACACACACACACACACACACACACACACACACACACACACACACACACACACACACAGGAGAGACTTCTATACTAAATATTGTGTCTGTCGTCCAGATGGAAAAGTTTCTCGTAGGGCGAAAAATCTGTCCACTGGGAGCAAGAATTTACACGATAAAGACGTTCTGTGATGTTAAACCTAAATTTAGACATGTGTTACCTCACTCAAGCTTCTACTCCGCTAACACAAGACAACTATATTCAGCTTACAGAGACCGCTCATATTTATTAGTAATTAAAGCATGAGTACCCTTTCAATATAATACACAAAGAGTCCAAATGTTATTGTTGCTGGATGTGTACTGTTTGCTGTGACAGAAAATAGTGTGAAGATCGGCAGTTATACGAGTTCCAAGATATCCTGGCAATATTTTGAGAAGACTGAGGAAAACTGCACGACTAACCAATTTAAAGATGATGATGATGATGATAATCGTAAATCCAGCTTCTACGCTTAGTATTAAAAGGGTTAAAGTGCCAACGAAAATCCACAATATTCACATTTAACCCCATTTAATATTAACCACTATGCATATGATTTTTTTTTTTCTATTTTTTTACTGGAGTATATCTTGTCCTATACATGATTTTGCTCCAGTTCGGCGATTTTATGCAACCTAGACACCTCGTAACACATCAACTTTTTACAGCGAACTGCCAACACAAGTCTAGAACATTCAACATCAATACCTTTCAATCCTGAGGATTTTTATTGTATTTCTGCTGCTGCCAGGGGAGTGTGTTTAACTTTTGAAGGACACTGAGGAGTGAATGATTTAATGAAGACTATATTTAACCCTTTTAATTCGAAATATCATTCTGGAGGCGAATAAAGTCGTCTGATGGTGGCAATAACACACATAACAGGCAGAGTGAAAACGTAAACACTCATCGTTTGGTCCACAGTTCAGTACTAAACCAAAACAATGCCGGCATTTGGTGAGAGAATGGAGAATGAAAGACTGACTAAGAGGATGTATGTGGGTGAAGTGGAGGGAGGGAGAGGGAGGGGGAGACCGAGGATGACGTGGAGGGATGGTGTTGAGAGGTATAAGAGGGAGGGGGGAGTGAGCTGAGGGGAGGGCAGTCAAACGGTTGATGACAGAGCGACTTGGAGGCGTTTTGTCTGCGGCCACCTTTTGCGGGATTAAGGCGTCGGGCTATAGATAGATAGACAGATAGATATGGCGACTCACTGCTGGTCCAGGTAAATTATCAGTGCTGTGGCAGCGTAGGAATATGGCGATTGACGTGGGATTTTCAAGCGGAGATGATATTAATGGTCTCCAATTTCACTTACGGTAAAATCTGACTCCCATGCGAGCCCTCACGCACAGAAATCGATACCCACGAATTCGTAATTATTTTCTTTGTCTTCGAAACCTTCCTAACGCCTGTCTGTGAGTGATGCTTCTGTATTTTATGGTAGTATTATTCTCTTGTATGTTGCTGTACAAATTATGTCCATGGTAGAACGAGAAGAATATCACTGGAGAGTTTTAAGGTGTAGTATATGGAGAGAGAGAGAGAGAGAGAGAGAGAGAGAGAGAGAGAGAGAGAAACTAAGGATGAAGTGCTACCTCTCCTACACCAGCAGCAATGTGATCCTCAGTCTGTAGGAGAATTACAAAGCTACAGTCAGCATTAACTCTCCAAGCTGACCAACTACTATATTACATTAGTTATAACCTGGCGAATATCCCTAACCCTCTTCAGCTCACTTGATGACTAAAGAAGTTCCCTAACACCTCCTCCTAAGCGATTTATTATGCTTATTATACCTTGCCTTTCTATGTTACTTAAATCATTCTAATATCACCATACCAAAATAACACACAGAACGATATTAGTTACACGTACCTAAAAATAAATCGGTTAGGAAGAGATGGTAGGGAGAATATGGGCCCAGGTGTTGTCAGACTGGAGGTTTGTTTTGACTAGTAACCAAGAAGACTCGCCCCTACCTCATGTCTAAAGCCCACTGATTTTCCTGTAGCCACGACAAAGTATCCAAGTTGAGGGAGTGACCCGGTGCTGTCAGGTGAACACAACCCAACTACAGTCAGGAGAGGGTGTATTGGTGCGAAGGAAGGTGAGACCGACGTGGTAATGGCTGTGTGTGTGTGTGTGTGTGTGTGTGTGTGTGTGTGTGTGTGTGTGTGTAGATACATTTTATATATATATATATATATATATATATATATATATATATATATATATATATATTGTTACATAGCCTATGATTTCATCATCCTTTGTGTAATTCTAACGTACAGTATGCTGCATGTTTGATCACAAGCGTGTTCTATCTCACTCCCCCCTTCTACCCTTATAGTAGAGTAAGTCGTTCTTTCTGTTGTTCAGAGCAGGATTGTCAACTCTTTGTCCCCTATGGCTTCATTTGCGCGTCCTTCTTACAAGTTGTATCAAGCTCTGCCGGCCCCTATATAATGAGCTCAGTCTCTGCATTAATTGCCACTTAGATCTACTCCTCATTTTGTTCACATCTCTGTCCTCCCCTGTTATTATTGTGAGTGCTCAGGAAGTCTCCAACCATCTAGCAGCTGTGTAATTTGAGTATAACTGTTATTGCATTTTTTCTTGTACTCTGTAGCATAAAGTGTTTATTCTTAGGCCTAGTAAGGTTTTTGTGATTCATGTGTTTTGGGTGTCAGCCATTATTAATAATATTTTGTATCTGTAATAATATATCTTGCATTCACTGAGCATTAGCCGGTTTTCTCATTTTATCAGGGCTGACTTAGATAAATTTACTCTTGCTAATAACGTGTTAATAGAGGCTATTGCAGTTAACCATATATTTAACCTATTTTTTGCCATTACATTATCCTTATGAGTCCTGAATGTTTTGTTGTTAGTTTGAGCATTAAACTTTAACTTGTAATTTTACCTAACTCTTTTGTTTTGAACCTGGAACTTTACGGGACAGTAATGATTTTTAGTATTCTCACTTAAAGTGTACATTATCTTTCTCTGTTCCGTAACATAAATTTGGCGACCTCTTATCAGGATATTCAGGATATTATCATAAGGATATTGCTTGATATTTTGTGACTGTGATTTATTCATGATGTCTACTATTACTACACTTGATGAAGCCAAAGATTTTTTGTCAAATGTGCAAACAGTGTGTGATGTAGAAACCAGAACAAAGAATGAACTTAAGCTTGTTACTCAACAATTGGGAATTGCAGTTCACTCTCATCATTCTAAAGATCAAATTGTTGGCATGATTAATAAAAGCTTGTTCAATGTAACTCCTCCAAATGAGCAAACGCAGATTGAAATAGCTAAGTTACAGCTAGCTCTGCAGGAGGCTCGTGTTAAGGAGGCTGAGTTACAGGCACGTGCTATGGAGGCTGAGTCTCAGGCTAAGGAGGCGGAGTATCAGGCTCGTATTCGGGAGGCTGAGTTTCAGGCACGTGCTAAGGAGGCTGAGTCTCAGGCTAAGGAGGCGAAGTCTCAGGCTCGTATTCAGGAGGCACAGGTACAGGCTCAGGCACAAATTGAACTAGCTAGGATTCAGGCAGACCATGAGTATCGCATGAAACAAGGTGGAACTGGATCATCTAGCTCTGATGATTTTGATGTGGCTAAAAATGTTAAACTTGTCCCTCCTTTTAATGAATCTGATTTAACAAAGTATTTTCAGTTGTTTGAGAGGGTAGCTACAGGTTTTAATTGGCCCAAAAAGTATTGGCCAGTACTCCTTCAAACTGTTCTCACCGGTAAAGCTCAAGTAACTTATGCATCTTTGCCTCAGGATCAATCTGATAATTATGATGTAGTTAAGAGCTTGATTCTTAAGGCCTATGAGCTTGTTCCTGAAGCCTATAGAGTAAAATTTAGGACAACTTATAAGCAAGATAAGCAATCCCATGTTGAGTATGCAAAAATCAAAGAAGATCTGTTAGAGCAGTGGTTAAATTCTAAGAATCTGGATTCTGATTTTGACAAATTTAAGCAGATGATTTTGCTGGAGGACTTCAAAAGGTGTATTAATAATGATGTAAGCCTATATCTTGATGAGAGAAGAATAGATAATTTGTCTGATGCTGCAGTTTTAGCTGATGAATATGTTCTCACTCACAAGAGATATTCTAAAGAAAAAAGGAAAGCTGAGAGTAAGTACATTGCCTCTACTCAGAGTACAGGTGACAGGAAAGAGAATAAAGATGATGTTTCTCAGGAAGTAAATACCAGCTCCACCTCTAGATTTCAGAAAAGTAAATGTACTTATTGTAGTAAGCTTGGTCATACTACGGAGAAATGTTTCAGGAGACAGCGTGATGTGAACAAAAAGGAGTCTTTAAATATTCAGTCAATTGGTCTAGTGTCCACCCTTGAGAGTTCCCAGAATTCTTTAACTGAGTTAACTGAACCTGCTTTGAGGGGTAAATTAAATTCTCATGATGGAGCTCCTCTTTTGAGCAGTAACGTGGGTGACACTCTCAAGAGTTCATGTGCTAATTTCCTGTCTGATGGTTTTGTCAGTCCTCTGGACAGTAATGACAGGAAATCAGTTAAAATATATCGTGATACAGGTGCTTGCCAATCCCTTATGCTGACCAGTGTTCTAGGCCCTAATGTTAATTCCTCTGATGAAACTGTAATCTTACAAGTTGTAGGGAATAATTACTTCCCTGTCCCTCTGTGCAGAGTGAATTTAGAGTCTGGTTTTGTTAATGGTTCCGTTATGGTTGGGTTGGTTAAGACACTCCCAATGTCAGGTGTAACTTTCTTACTTGGAAATGATATTGGTGGAAGTCAAGTGTGTCCAGCTCCTCAGTTGTCTAGTGAGCCAGTGGCTGTGACCCAGGATTGTGATGTCCCTGATGTGTTCTCTGCATGTGCTGTCACTAGGGCTAAGTCTAAAGTTACTGGTGACTTAGAGGATAATGATGATGATGATGTTATCCTAGCTGACACTTTTCTTGCTAATTTGGACCATTCACCAGATGAGGTAGTACCCCGTAGTGTTGATAATTTGTCTCGTCAAGAGTTGGTTGATTTGCAGGTTGCTGACCCTGAGTTGAAAGGTCTAGCTAACTCTGCAGTGAGGAAGAGTCAGCCGGTGCTTCTACTTGTTATTATATAAAGTCCGGAGAACTTACGAGGAAGTGGAGACCCCCAACAGCATCAGCCGACTGTGAATGGGAGGTTGTACATCAAGTTGTCATCCCTCGTGTTTGTAGGCAGGATATCATTAGAGTGGCTCATGATTCCAGTTTGGCAGGACACCTTGGAGTGAGGAAGACTGTGGCACGCATTTTGAAACACTTCTACTGGCCAGATATCTTCAGGGATGTTTCCTGGTGTTGTAAGTCTTGTCACACCTGTCAAGTTGTGGGGAAGTGTAATCAGACCGAAAAGGTTGCACCTCTAGTTCCCATTCCTCCTCTTGAGGCGCCATTCACCCGTGTGTTGGTGGATATTGTGGGCCCTCTTCCTAAGACTTCTTCAGGATTTTCTTATGTGTTGACCCTGACTGATATGGCTACTCGTTATCCTGAAGCCATTCCACTTAGAAATATCTCAGCAAAGAACGTGGTTAAGGAAATGCTAGGGTTCTTCACAAAGTTTGGTCTGCCCAAGGAGGTACAGTCAGACCGGGGAAGTAATTTCATGTCATATGTTTTCAAGCAGTCTCTGAATGAGTTGGGCATCTCCCAGATCACGTCTTAAGCTTACCATCCCCAGACCCAAGGATCGTTGGAGAGATATCATCAAACACTCAAATCGATGCTCAAGAAATACTGTTTGGAACATCAGAAAGACTGGGATAAAGGTCTTCCATTCGTTGTATTTGCCGCAAGAGAATCTCCAAATGAATCACTGGGCTTCTCACCCTTTGAACTACTGTTTGGCCATGAAGTAAGAGGACCCCTTAAGCTACTCAAGGAATGCTGGCTGTCGGAGGAAGATGACGTCAACCTGCTGGAGTATGTGATGAAGTTCAAAGAACGGCTGTCCACTGCTTTACAGCTGGCGAGAGAGAATTTAGGAGCTGCTCAGGAGAAGATGAAGACTTGGTATGATAAGAAGTCCAGGTTACGCCACTTTCAGCCAGGAGATCAGGTTTTGATTCTGCTACCGGTGCATGGGCAACCTCTTCAAGCCAAGTTTAGTGGTCCTTATTTCGTGGAGAAGAAACTCAGTGATGTCAACTATGTCATCGCCACACCAGATCGTAGAAAGAACAAGCAACTTTGTCACATCAACATGATAAAGGTATATCACAGGTGGGACGAAAATAACCCAGTCTGCACTGTAGCTGTTCCACCCGAGTCTGCAAGTGAAGTTCTTCCATGCAGCATGAGCCTGAGTGATAGTTTGGGGAAGAATCCTGATATCATGAATGATCTCCAGACTAAGCTTTCTCATCTAGCTCCCGAGGAAAGGCAGGAGTTTTCGGCATTACTGCAGGAGTACCCGCAAGTGTTCCGTGCCACTCCAGGAAGAACCACTGTGTTGATGCATGATGTCGATGTTAGAGACGCAAAGCCAATTAAACCGCCTCCTTACCGTGTGAACCCAGTGAAAGCTCCTCTCATCCAGGAGGAGCTTGGCTACCTGTTGGACCACAAGATGATTGAGCCCTGTCAGAGCGAGTGGAGTTCTCCTGTCACTCTAGTCCCTAAGCCAGGTGGGTCACAGCGGCTTTGCATCGACTTCAGATGTGTTAATCAGATAACCAAAACAGACACTTACCCTCTCCCTCGTGTGAAAGATTGCATAGACAAGATCGGAAAGGCTAGGTACATAAGTAAGTTTGATTTGTTAAAGGGATTCTGGCAAGTACCTATGACTGAACGTGCTAGGGAGATCTCATGTTTTGTAACACTAGGAAAGACTTTTGCATGTTCTGTAATGCCATATGGTATCAAGAATGCACCAGCCACATTTCAGAAGCTCATGAATGTTGTAACAGAGGGTTTGGCAGGGTGTGTTGTTTATATTGATGATGTATTAATCTTCAGTGACAACTGGAAAGATCACCTATCCCATGCCAGTAAATTTCTTGAGCGTTTGGTTCAGGCTAATCTTGTAGCTAATTTATCAAAGTGTGAGTTTGGTCAAGCTAAAGTTCAGTACCTTGGGTACGTAATTGGTGATGGACATGTTGCACCACCAGGAGCTAAGGTTCAGGTTATAAGTGATCTTCCCAGACCTAAAAGTAGGAAAGAGCTACAAAGATTTTTGGGAATGGTAGGTTATTACAGGAGATTTGTTCTTAACTTTTCAATTCTTGTATCACCACTTACAGACCTACTGAAAAAAGGGAGTTAAATTTGTCTGGACCGATAACTGTGAATCCTCTTTCAGCAAACTTAAAGCTATCCTATTAAGTCAGCCAGTGCTCGCTACTCCAAATTTTGCTAAGCCTTTTAAGATGGCTGTTGATGCAAGTGATACAGGAGCTGGGGCTGTTTTGTTGCAAGAGGATGATCAGGGTATTGAACACCCTGTATCTTATTACAGTAAGAAGTTCACTCCACCTCAAAAGAACTACTCCACTATTGAGAAAGAGCTTTTGGCCTTGATTTTGGGTTTACAGCATTTTTCATTTTATTTGTGTTCTGGTTTTGACCCCATAGTCATTTATACCGATCATAACCCACTAAAATTCCTTAGTAAGTTTAAAGATAAAAATCAGAGATTGACAAGATGGAGTCTACTTCTTCAGGAGTATTCATTAGACATACAACATGTCAAGGGGAAAGAAAATGTTATTGCAGATTGCTTATCTAGACTTTAGACAGATTGTTTTAGAGTAATAAGAAATTTCCTTTGTAAATTTCTTTTTTCTTTGTGGGGAGGTGTTACATAGCTTATGCTTTCATCATCCTTTGTGTAATTCTAATGTACAGTATGCTGCATGTTTGATCACGAGCGTGTTCTACCTCACTCCTCCCTTCTACCCTTATAGTAGAGTAAGTCATTCTTTCTGTTGTTCAGAGCAGGATTGTCAACTCTTTGTCCCCTATGGCTTCATTTGCGCGTCCTTCTTACAAGTTGTATCAAGCTCTGCCGGCCCCTATATAATGAGCTCAGTCTCTGCATTAATTGCCACTTAGATCTACTCATTTTGTTCACATCTCTGTCCTCCCCTGTTATTATTGTGAGTGCTCAGGAAGTCTCCAACCATCTAGCAGCTGTGTAATTTGAGTATAACTGTTATTGCATTTTTTCTTGTACTCTGTAGCATAAAGTGTTTATTCTTAGGCCTAGTAAGGTTTTTGTGATTCATGTGTTTTGGGTGTCAGCCATTATTAATAATATTTTGTATCTGTAATAATATATCTTGCATTCACTGAGCATTAGCCGGTTTTCTCATTTTATCAGGGCTGACTTAAATAAATTTACACTTGCTAATTACGTGTTAATAGAGGCTATTGCAGTTAACCATATATTTAACCTGTTTTTTGCCATTACATTATCCTTATGAGTCCTGAATGTTTTGTTGTTAGTTTGAGCATTAAACTTTAACTTGTAATTTTACCTAACTCTTTTTGTTTTGAACCTGGAACTTTACGGGACAGTAGTGATTTTTAGTATTCTCACTTAAAGTGTACATTATCTTTCTCTGTTCCGTAACAATATATATATATATATATATATATATATATATATATATATATATATATATATATATATATATATATATATATATCGAGAGAGAGAGAGAGAGAGAGAGAGAGAGAGAGAGAGAGAGAGAGAGAGAGAGACTACTAACCTCGCAGCACTTCCAAACTGCCAAAAATAACAATTTTGCCGCTACAGAAAGGGACAGGATTTTTTTTTTTTTTTTTTTTTTTTTTTGAGACCTGAATTAAAAAAAACACCATAAACAATTAAAAGCCGTAAGTGCGCGAAATACCTATTGAGCTAAATGCATCTTGGTGAATCAACAAACTCTTTCGACGATGCACATGTACTACAGCAGAAAATGGCTGTGATTCAGAGGAGTGGGAGCAGAAAAAATGAGTATGAGAAGATCGCCAAGTAGGTTAAATGCATCTTCATGATTCAACACACTGTTACGACAAGGTAATGAAACGCATAATGTTACTGATTCGGAGGAGTGGAAGCAGTGGCATGTGGTGTGGTGTGGTGAGATGTGGCGCGAGGTGCAACATTTTGAGCTGTGGTGTGGTGTGGTGTGGTGTGATGTGGTCTTGCGTTGTAGGGGCAGCAGTACCGTGGGTGCCAGGGCTATTCTCTTCCCTGGTCCTTGGTCTGGCAGGGGGGCGCTCACTGACTCATTCAGCTGTTGTTTACGACGCTTTGATGGTACTGGGGGGGCGCTGAGTTGACACCATATTAGAACGATGACATTATAACGAAGAGATCATATATTTCGAATTAAAAACGAAATACATACATAAATAATATGATTAAGACTTCTGCAGAATCTAAAAGCAGACAACTGTTCATAATTAACCCTTATCTCTTGTTTCTGGATCTTACTAATCCTGAGCAAAGCAGTAAGAGTAGCGCTGTAATGATGATGATAATGATGATAAGTATTATGATGATGATGATGATGATGAAGTGCATACTCATACACTAACCCTAGCTATACTTTGCCTTTCTGTTCTTGGTTCAACTTGACTCTAGTAACTTATGAACATATTACCGCTGACGAGGACGAAGACACAGCCTCACACCGAACCACGACCTCCTGTTGATGCTTTGAAACTTTTTGGAGCTGCAGGAGTAACACAGTCATCGTACGATCTTCCTCGTGGAGTCTGCCAAAGGTTCGATTTTTTCCCTTAATACTGAACAACTGGTCTTTGAAATTCTGGTTGCGACTTCCCGCCAGTGAGAGGTGTTAAAAGAACCTGAACAGAAATCAGGGCTCCAGAGTTTATATGAAATTAAAAACTGTACTGTGTCTTGATTTCGCAAAGCCGTGAGTTGCTCAAATGGAAAAATTATACACCGAAGAAAGTGTGGTCAATTGAGAAGATGCAGCATTTCCTTATTTAGGTTATGATTTTGCTACTAAAAGTAAGTCTGGGAATACCTTTGAGACCTAAGTAGTGTGAACATAAACCCGTAATGTGAATGTTCCTGCTCACCCACCCACACACTCACCTGAACTTAGCATCCAGCCGAACCATTTTGTGACGCCCTCCCCCACGCTCCCGTCTCACACACCCGCACGTCACCTTGGTCGCGTCACAACCACGTCACAGAAGCATACACGTCACTGAACACGTGACGGGTTCTTCTTGCACGTCACTGATCACGTGGCAGGTTCTTCTTGCACGTCACTGATCACGTGGCGGGTTCTTCTTGCACGTCACTGATCACGTGGCTTTCTTCCCCACACGAAAAAATTTCCCGTTTCACCCGTCAATTTGAAAATTTTTCTTTCTTCCACACGTGGGTTTTTTCACGTTCACTGCAAACTACCACGTCACAAATTTCGTTTTCCCTTCGATTCTTCGCTATTTCTGATTAGGTTGTTTTTTTACACAAGTCAACTTCTCACGTCATAAACCAACACATCATCCAGTCTGTCAAATAGTGCTCAGCGAATATTCTACGCCCTCACTTTCCACGCAAATGGAACGTCACGCAGGCTGCCTTGCTATAGTACGATTATTATTCCTTACCTCAATAAGACTGCATTCACAGCTACAGATATTTTTACTATTTCCCTATTGAATTTGTTTTAATATTTCAGCACCGAGAGTCTCATTTCACTGTATTACACTATCAAAAATTATCTTCTACCTGACTGTTACGAGTGTCGAAAGCGTAGGATTCACGTTCCTCTGCTGCCTACACGTGATCAGAGATGTCTGGGGCCCTTCCATGTGATGTACTCCCCTGTATTATTTCCTCTTATGGCATCTGATTACCGTAATTTTTTCTGTCCACTACTTTTTCCCCTTCTTATGTCGGGTTGGTGGAGCTTTGGAGTGTATCTGCTGAAGTATCCTCGTGCACTGCTTCCTTTTCTGGGATTTGATTATTATTTCTTTCTAGCCACGAGCTTCCTCTTCTTTATTTTGTTTCTTACCGAGTTTAGAGAGAGTTGGATATTATTTTTCAATGGGGCATATATTTTTTCTTCGAGTAGATCCTTTTTTTTTTTTTTATTATTATTGTGATTGGTTCTTTTTCCTTTATCAATCGGTACTGCTTTCTCTTTCGTCTGATTTGGGATTTCCGAGTCTGAGTTTAAGGTGGGATTTGGACACTTCTACGTGACACAGTTTTCCTTTTCCAAACAGATTATTATTAGTAGACTGACTCGTTCAAGTAACTTTTTTTTTGCAGTGGGTATTTGTAAACTGATGTATTGTTTAACGGTTCAGTTACTTATATCTTTCATATGTGTTTTATTTCATGTATTTCCGTTTTTTTGAAATCTGCATCTAATAAATTTCTTGTTCAGTATTAGGGCTCACTGGCCTATTTTTTCGAGTATGTTTTTCTAATTGACTGTGCACTTGCGGTGTGGTGGTGAGAGGGACGGAGGCGGGGAGGTGTGTGTTGCGATGGAGACACTACCAGCTACTTCACTTGTCGACCTGCTAACAACTAAGGGTAATTTTAGCTACTCTGGTCCTCGTGTGTGCCACCTCTAACTCCTCCTCTCCCTCCCCACTATTCTCCCTTCTCCCTTCTCTGCACCCCCTCCTGCCTTTTCCTTTCTCTCTCCCCCTCTCTCCCTTTCCTCTTTTTTCTCCCTCCACTTCTCTTTCACACCTGCCTTCTTTCTAGCTTTCTATCTTCCCTCTCTCCTCTCTCTCCCTCCCTCCCCACTCCTCTCTGCACACCCTCCTGCCTTTTCCTTTCCCTCCCTCCTCTCTCCCTTTCCTCTTTTTTCTCCCTCCACTTCTCTTTCATACCTGCCTTCTTTCTAGCTTTCTATCTTCCCTCTCTCCTCTCTCTCCCTCCCTCCCCACTCTTCTCTGCACCCCCTCCTGCCTTTTCCTTTCTGTCTCCCTTTCCTCTTTTTTCTCCCTCCACTTCTCTTTCACACCTGCCTTCTTCCTAGTTTTCTATCTACCCTCTCCCCTCTCTCTCCCCTCCCTCCCGCTAATTCCCCTCCAACCTCCCCGCTCCCTTTCTCTCTCCTTATGCTCATTCTACTCGCCTGTCCTCTTCCTCCTATTCTCCCCTTCTTCCCTTCCCTCATCTTCCTCCATTTGCACTACCTTCTTATCAGTTCCGTTTTCCTTCTTCCTAGTTTTCTATCTACCCTCTCCCCTCTCTCTCCCCTCCCTCCCGCTAATTCCCCTCCAACCTCCCCGCTCCCTTTCTCTCTCCTTATGCTCATTCTACTCGCCTGTCCTCTTCCTCCTATTCTCCCCTTCTTCCCTTCCCTCATCTTCCTCCTTTTGCACTACCTTCTTATCATTTCCGTTTTCCTTTTCTTTCCTTCGCTCTTCTCCTCCCTTCATCTTTCCTCTCTCTCCTTCCTCTCCATTCTGCCTTCACACACTCTTCCTATACCCCTCTCCTCCCTTTCCCTCTCAAGCCAATATTCCCTCAACATCTTACCTCTTATCCCTTCCCTTTGTTCCCTCCTCAACTCTCGCTTTCCCCTATGTCCTCAAACATTCTTCTCTCACTTCCTCTTTTTCTGGTTACTCTATGACTTACACCTGAATAAAATCATACGGGAGGGTTAATGGTGAAAATCTGAACACCCAGGCTCCTGTGACTAACTCTCAGCTGAATAAGATCGTCTAACGTCAGCTAAAATGCTGCACTAGGGTTATTCTGACCATGAGAGGGTAAAAATTCATATCAGGTGCTGCCCACCAAAATGTACCCATTGTGATAATCAGTTTAGGATTGTAAGGGAGGTAAGATGAGACTGGTACTGAAGGCTGTTTGGCAGACATACTAAGACGCTCCCGTGCTGTAATGTACTGGTAGTGTTGGCTATTTGCTTATCAGTAAACATCCCAGGTATCTCTTCTCATCCTGAGGTAATACTGCAGGTATGACGTGGTTCTCTGTAATTTCCCTCTGATTCCCCAGTTCCCAGGAAATGGGGTATCTATGTAAATCCCTCTGATTCCCCAGTTCCCAGGAAACAGGGTATCTAAGTAAAGTCAAGCTGTGTATGTGTGTGTCTGTCTATGCGTTTGTTCATTTCTTTCACGAGAACTAAAATAGATATCGACCTTATTCATCCTCGTATTAGGTCGGGGTTAATCCAGGGAATATCAGAAAAAGACCTCCCCCCCCCCAAAAAAAAAAAAAAGAAAGAAAGAAAAAAAAAAAGACGGTGATCGCCTGAGACGCGACGGGAAAAAACTGTCGCAAATCGCGACTAGCGAAAATATCTGTCTGTGCACTTGTTTATTCTTTCACGAGAACGGTAACAGATATCGGCCCTAATTCTTGTTCCATTAGGTCGGGGTAATTGCAGAGGGTGTCAGGGAAAAAAAAATCTGTGATCGCGCTCGACGCGATGCGCAAAATTATCAGAAATCAATACAAACGAAAATGTCTGTCATTGAGCTTGTTTGTTTCTTTCAAGAGAACAGTAATATATATTGACCTAATTCTTTCTGCATTGGGTCGGGGTAAGTCCAAGGACTGTCAGAAAAATTCCAAATAAAAATTTTGGCGATTATAGGGGAAACGACGGCGCTAAAATGTCGGAAACGCAACATGCAAAAAATATGCGAAAATCGTTTTTTCTACTTTTTGGTGAGAACTGCTCATTGTGGGTTCATTAACGGTATGGAACGAAGATAATGGTATTTGTCAACAATGTCTGATGAGAAACCTTTTAGTTAGACCAACAAATTTTTGCGGGCAAATATATATATATATATATATATATATATATATATATATATATATATATATATATATATATATATATATATATATATGTTTTGTCTTTGAAATTTTGGTTCGGCCGAGTAAGCCTTAGTATCTCTTTTCCTCATTTAGTTTCATTTTTTCACTCTTCCTGGACTGTCTTCTGTAACCTGTAGAGGTCCAAGTGATTACCTCGATTCTGCCAATTACGACAACTGTGGACACAGCAATAATTAATTCTTTTCAGAATAAACACTTACATAACAACAAAAGAGGATTGCTTTGCCACTAGCTTGGAACGCCGCTGTAATGCCGCCAGAATGACCCACCTCATGTT
Source organism: Coenobita brevimanus (assembly GCF_032717465.1). Classification (NCBI taxonomy): domain Eukaryota; kingdom Metazoa; phylum Arthropoda; class Malacostraca; order Decapoda; family Coenobitidae; genus Coenobita; species Coenobita brevimanus. The sequence goes on along the minus strand of NC_137016.1, from coordinate 6,693,153 downwards.
TGGTGACATCACGTGAAGACCCATCATAGCAGTGGCAGCATTCAGCTCTCCCTGAGTTAGTGACACTCACCACCAAAAACGATGTCAACAGAGGGGGTGGGGGGGTAATCAGGAAGCCACCCAGAGCCAGAGCCAGAGAAGGTGTCAACAGTGGGTTAATGTGAGTCAGAGATGGTGTCAATAGTGGGTTATATGCAATCAGAGATGGTGTCAATAGTGGGTTATCTGCAATCAGGGGGAGGGGTGTCAATAGTGGGTTATCTGCAATCAGAGAGGGTGTCAATAGTGGGTTCTTCGGAGTCAGAGAGGGTGTCAGCAGGAGGTTAGTCAGAGTCCCAAGGGGGTGACAACAGTGTGCCACTCAGAGCAACAAGGTGTTAGCTACAAGGGGTGGCAAAGGTCTGACATTCAGATCAGTAACCAGTGTGAGGTATAACAGTCTTTCCCTCAGAGATGCAACGGACGCCAACAGTGTGCCACTTAGAGCGGCAAGGGGTGACAACTGGAGGCCAATCAAAGCTGAAAGAGGTACCAGCAGTGTGCCAATCAGTGATGCAGTGGGTGACAATAATGGGGGCACCACCCACTCAGGCACTACAGGTTCAAGGAGAACCACTACCATTCAGAACTAGATTGGGATGCAGTCACAAAATGTGCCACCCAAAACCAAAAAGGGTGTCGGTATGGTGCAACCATGCACTCAGGCACTACAGGAGGCTGAAGGGTTACTGACACATACATGCACACGTGCAGACACATTTACGCAAGCACAAACACTCGGAAGCTCACCCACAAACACACACACACACACACACACACACACACACACACACACACACACATACAGTGCAAGTGAACCCAAGCTTCCAGTGTCTCACACCGAAAGACATTTCGCTTCATTCAGCCCGGTGGTAAATAGCGAATATATCCCGATTTGGTGGAGACCCATAAACACGGCAGTAAACGTGTACAGCCTCCATCGCTATGCCTTACACCTCAGTTTACGAACAGCCATATGTAGTGTGGCGCCTGGCTATGTGTTGGTAGTAGATATTAACCTCTCCACTCCGAGAAGGTGTTCTTTTTACATATATATATATATATATATATATATATATATATATATATATATATATATATATATATATATATATATATATATATATATATATATATATATATATATATATATATATATATATATATATATATATATATATATATATATATATATATATATATATATATATATATTTCATGCAAGGAAGAAGGAACCAAAGGCCAGAGCCCGCAAACCGTTCCTTCCAAGAAAAAAACAAAAATACAAAAGAGAGCCAAATTCAAGGCATTTTATTTAGCTTAGGAAAGCCCCGTTAATGAAAGGGTTAATGAATTATGTCTTACGAAGCCAGGTCTAAAGTCCCCCGGAAACTATTAAAATCGTCTGGGAATAGCACGAATAAACTAAACGCTAAACGTTCTCTGAAGTGGCTATACATAAGTGTGCATAGCAGCCATCGCCATATTTCTCGGCCTAGTTTATGGGCATCTATATATAATGGATCACCTGTTTACCTGTAGATAGACATTGACTTCTCCGAAAATACTAAGATAAGCTTTTTTTTTTTTTTTTTTTTTTTTTTCTAAGTCCTCCAACCAGAGTACCTACTTGTATTTATTTATTTTTTCTTTTCATGATGATAATAGACTGTTATTTTGACGAGCAGCCTGGCACGGGAAGGGGATAATGATTGCTACATTTAACTCCTCTAGTCCAAAATGCCTTCCATAAGTCGAATAAAACCGTCTTAATTTAGCAGGAATAAAATAAAGATTACGTCCTCGGGAAGACTTTAATGTGAATATGAAAGGCACATAGGAAGGGGCGTTATGGGGGGCTTGGTTTTAAAAATGTTATATTAGGTGCTAAACATCGTTGGCTTTCTAAACCTGAGGAACATTTTAAATCTTACTCTGGTCACCATCAAATAATTTTATTCAGTTATTATAGGAAGAACTCTCAGACTGATTGAGTTGTCCTTGATGTTAGTGAGGGTTCTTCTTGTGGACACTCATAAACACCAAGATCATCACAATGTTTCCGAATGAGACAGATGACTATGCGAGATGAATCGATGGCAAATGAAGATGCGTGACACGTACGAGGATTGGCGAACCCGCGGGAAAGAACTGCTAAGTCTGTGCCTAAAGATAGAATAGTAATGCTAAAAAAAAATCGCTAACTCCAGCTCCAATTTATCATAGTGGATTTGGGTCATTATGCTGTCACTGTACCTCTGCTGTCACCGGCAAACACTCCACGGCCCGGCAAACACTCGACGGCTCAAATGGTCAGGCCTCACAACTACATGATAGAGGCGTCTTGGAAAAAAGCTTGATTAACGTGCTGGGTTTGATGGTAGGAAATTATCATCTCAAGTCACAACTCTCGTTCTCACCGCGTAATATACTGTACACCACACACAGGGTCCAAGTCTGGCAGAAGGTGTTGTAGTTTCAAAATACTGTACACGCAGTTTCAGACAGTGGCAATAAATCCATCATAACAGCTAATATATTACTGTATTGGATGGGGTAATTATCTCTGGTCGAGTTTACAATAAAATCTTGTGTTTGTAGCAAGAGAAAAGGTGGCTAACTGAGGTTTTGACTTCGTCCCCCCATCCCCTCTTTGCCTTGCTGAAGCCCCCCATCCCCTCTTTGCCTTGCTGAAGCCCCCCCATCCCC
>NC_137016.1:6655405-6687905 GCF_032717465.1 Coenobita brevimanus | reverse complement strand
CTCTCAAAAGCAACATCATATTTACTATGTTCGGAAAAACACGGAGAGAACAGATATATAATGATGTTATAAGAATTGACTTCTGAGAGAGAGAGAGAGAGAGAGAGAGAGAGAATGCATATCGTTAAAGGCTAAAACATGTACCGATGTTAATTCAATCTCTTCACTGTGATGACTTATATTTAATTCTACACAGGCTATCCCTGGATGATTTTATTCAGGATAGGAAGCGTCCCTGACCCTGAAGGGGCCAATGAAAGCTACATCTCAATTTTTCATTTCGAAAGACTCACGGAAGCTGAATAACATCTTCCGGCGATAGCATGAATATATGTAAAAACTTAGGGAATTCTAAAGGTAAATCTGATCACTATGACAAGCCTCTCCTGGCTGAATATAATCTGCTGATGGTAACAAGAATGAATATAATGACGACAACCCAACAAATTTTAATTGTATCAAGTATGAATTCCTCTGCACGTTAAAGAACTAAATGTGCTGTACCCTACTTACTGCCCAGTGTCTCTAAAATCACTTCTTTCCTGTCGGTTTTATCCATCTATTACAATGTCTTCCATACCGAGTGGGGTTAACGAATCTTCATCAACCCTTTCCTTATTTGGATTATTTTTACTACTTACAGACTATTTCCATTAAATAAAGAGAGTTTGAAAAAAATGTTCGCTAATCGATATACTACCAAAATTAATTCAGACAAATCCATTTTATGAGTGTACCCGCTGACAATAAATAAGAGTCAGATAGTGAATATTATATGCCCATCCTTTGATCTGACACCTTATCTATCCACTCAGGCGTACGTATCAATCTGATCATGAATCTAATCGTTCTTTTATGATCTGACAAAGAGGAGGATGAAAACACGAAGAGGAGGATCAGACGGTGCAGACCACGAGTATATCCACACCCCTCGATACCACACCTCATCATACCTACTAACTTGGCTGCATTTACGTCACTCAGGAAGGATTGTTTATTTATTATCTGGCCGTTTCCATGACCACAATAAAAGAATGGGGACAAACAGAACAAATTATGTCCCCGCTCTTTGATCTGGCACCATGGCGTGTTTACCCACTCGGCTGCATTTGCGTCACTGATGATGGAAGCAACTGTCTTTATAATATCTGACAATATGCATGATCAGAACACGAAATTAAAGGTCGGAGAGTCAAAATTATAATCCATTCCTTTGATCTGACAGCTCAGCATGCCTACTTACGCATATTTGGCTGGAGTTACTTAATTCATGTGAAAGAAATGTTCTATTATTGTGACAGTTTGCATGATCAGAAGCACTGTACTTCTTTATATGTCCGATTCAGGGCATAGGTTTCGGTGCCCTCTCCCTGAGGCCCAGCCGTCCTCCTGCGTACAGTACCATACACCTCCACATGTCACCACTTCGGCGCTAACACCCACCGATCATATGGACTACATGCTAGGTCTGTCTTATATAGGACTGGTTTATTGGTATGAGTGGGGTGTTTTTACGACATTCCAACAGCCGGAACACAGGGATATGGATCAAACAATACAGATTAATTTAACACTAGATATTCTAATGCTATAACTATTCTTTAGTTGACATTTGGGTCACTATGCAAAGCCGCATTTCTAATTAAAGTACTGTCACCACTTGGATCCTCCGACCACAATCTCATCAAAGCCTCATTAGTCACCTGTCCTAAGCCTCCCTGTTCTAAACCTGTCAGGGTGACCAGATGGCTATTTGATAGAGCAGACTGGGATGGATTTAGAAATCATCTAGTTGATATTCCACGGCAGCCTTTCTTCTCCAGTGACATCAATTCTACCCAGTCCCACCTGAAGGACAATACAAGCTGGCATGAAATTGTTCAAACCCAGTCAACAGTACACTAAAAAATCAGACTCTACAAAACGGTTTGACGGCAACGGTGCCTGAGCAACGACCCAAAAGTCCATAGCAGATAACTTTTACTTAAAATAAAAACCATCTGAATCCCTCAGTCATTTTAAAATGGCTAGAAACCATGCAAAAACAGTAACAAATATCGCTAAATCCAAACTTCTTCATAACCAAGCATCCAAGCTATTAAATAATTCTAATGACAAGAGAATATTCTGGTCAACCCTCCATTCATTCAATAATAACATTAATAGGTCATCGCCCGTTCCCACATTAAAATATTCAGATGGTAACACTATAAATGACCCGCGTGGAAAAACGAACATCTTTGCCAGTACATTTGCCAGAAATTCTGTCTTAGAGGAGGTCACTCAGAACGTCCCTGTACTAGAACTTGACACTTCCGAAACTGCTCCACTAAAGATGTTGTTGTTGTTGAAAGATTCCCTGCACATATAGTGCAGGCCGGGCCATACATTAGCCCGGTCAGTGGTGTATGGGCTGATTAAAAAAGAGTAAGTGGGGAGGACAGGACCTGGGGAATGCCCAGCACACACGTCCTGCCTCCTGACTGGCTTTGTGGTGTGTGTGCACTAAAGATACAGACTAGATACGCAACATCGATCCTAGACAATTAACCACCCAATAAAGTTCCATGTAAAGTTTGAATTCCTCCAACTGTCTTGAAAATGTGTTCCCCAGAACTTGTTCCTGTTCTGGCTTAATTATTCTGATTATACACACGTACTCCTTCATACTCCAGGTCTCGGAAAGAAGCCAATATCCACCCAATTCCGAAGAAAGGAAGTTCCTCTGACCCCGCTGATTACACACCAAGAGCTATCACGTCTTCTCTTGGTAAAGTATTTGAGATTGTAATTAATAAGCATATTGTTAAACATCTTGAATCCAGCAACTTAATTAGTGAGACAGTATGGTTTCCGACACGAAATATCTCCTGATTTATACCATCCATCAGAAGACAGTACTAAGAGAGTCATTATAGAAAATATCACCACTCTTTTCATTTGCCACTTTATCAGTCGAACTTGAGTCACTCACCTACGCTGTATATATTCCTGACTCATCTGTCACTACAGAGGTATCAGAGCAGAGATAAGTGTCAGGCAGTGCAGAGTATATGGCCACCCTTTAATGTAGCAGCTTAGTTTACATACCTACTCTATTTCATTATGTCATTAACTTCTCTAGCCTACAGAGTTTCTCTCTCTCTCTCTCTCTCTCTCTCTCTCTCTCTCTCTCTCTCTCTATATATATATATATATATATATATATATATATATATACATATATATATATATATATATATATATATATATATATATATATATATATATATTTTTTTTTTTCATACATCCTTCAGACTTGTTTACTTGGTTTAGAACACCTCCATTATAGTTAAGGAGTTAATGAAGGATATATTTAACCATCCAGGTAGAAATTCTCTCTACCAAGCTGAATAATCATCTAGAGACAGCAAAAATGAAATACAAAACATATAAATACTGACATAAAAAGATACAGATACAAAAAATACAAGTACTGTGAAGTGGGTTGAAAAGAGGATCACAGATGTAGTGTTGTAGTAGTTGATTTTGGTGTTATTGTTATTGATGGTATTGTAGTTGCAGCCGTTGTTGTTTTGATGATATAGTTGATGCTGATGCTGTTCCTGTTGATGCTTAAGTTATGGATGTGGTTATTGCAGTAGTGGTTGTTGTTGTACCTGTAGTTTTTGTAGTTGCTTCTGTGGATGTGTTTTTTTGTTGCTGATTTTACTGTTCTTTGTTTCATCGTTTTTTGTTGTTTTGGTTGCCTTTTCCTACTGCTGATGCTGACTTTGATATTTTGTTCCTATCCACCACTTTCCTAACGACGGCCGACCAAGAAGCCTGCCTCTGAGCCTGGCTTGGGAGTCGTACACAAGCTTATGATCAATTTCCTGTCGTAACTGCGATTTCATTTTACAGGAGGGAGAAGGAGGGTGCAGAATCTTCCTCATCGTCTCTATAATAGGAAACGAAAGGATGCGATATGGTCTTAAAGGAAGGGCACCAATTGTACGGTAGAATCTTCCAGTGTTTCTTGTTCATTGGGTAAAGAAAAAAATAATCCTAGGTACAAGAGGAAAGATAGGTTTGTGAATTTCCTCCCAGTCCTGTGCCTCATGACCCGGACACTAATGCTGCGTAATGCTAATCGGATCTTCCTGGAACATTTCGTAAGATCAGAGAGTCCTGCTTAGATGTCCCTCCCACTTCCCTCCCCCCCTCCCCTCTCTCTCTCTCTCTCGTACCCATTAACCCGGATCCATGTGGGAATATGAGCGACGCGTGGCAGTCGAGGTGTAATATGGTAATGATGGGGGGCAGAACAATGGCCACATGGGCACTTATTAACGAGATAATGGCCAGGCGAGACAATCTGGATCCTGCAGTGTCTGTTCCGTTTGTGTAATTGGAGTCATCGAATGAACCATATTGCTGTATGCTTTGTTACGAGGATATTTTAGCAACGTAAAATTCGTGTTTTTTGTACATGTGTAAGAGGAGTAATCAAAACAGCAAATTCTTGTGCCCTTTCAAACGGGCTAATGATCAGGCAGAGCGTGTTTGAATCCGTAAGATGATCTGATCACCTGATTAAAATTTGGGTCAAATTGGGCCAAGACCCAGGCTCTAGGACCAAGAAATGTAAACAAAAAAAAAAACGGAGATGGGTAAAAATCGTTTTTTTTTTCGCTATAACTCCTTTCAAACTCGTCATATCGACAGGAAACCAAAACCGAAAGGTGCATATTACTAATCTGCATCCTATAACATGCCTCATCACATCAGGGGGGTCACCCCGAGTTAGCGGTAGAGGGGTCAATGTCAGGTGGGTCGGGCCTAAAATTTCAAATGGGCATAAAATCGTCAATTGTCACCCGATTTAGGCTAAATCTGGTATGTGACATCTCTGATTAGATATCCTGCTGTGTTTATGTCAGCACTAAAATGACTGCCAGGGACGGGTTTGCTGTGCCTTGACACCGCTTCTTGTTAACATTGTGAGAAGGATCTTGACACAAGTAAATGAAAACACAGAAGCAAAGGAAAACTACTGGAATACCCAGTGAAATGGCCATACAATCATCCAGTCCTGATTCAAACTGTGGAAAGTCCCGGTAGCCAGATCTGACTTCTTGTTGATATATGGTCATCTATGTATAAATAATGAGTTCCAGCAAATGCCAATGTGGTAAAAATGAGTGACACATCTTTTTCACTTCCTGGAACAGACAGTGTATGTGTGTGTGTGTGTGTGTGTGTGTGTGTGTGTGTGTGTGTGTGTGTGTGTGAAGGAATACCAAGTTTTCTGAGAGAGAGAGAGAGAGAGAGAGAGAAACACACACACACACACACACACACACACACACACACACACACACACACACACACACACACACACACACATACACAGAAATTCGTGGGTAGTATCCTTCCATCCTTATCCCAGAATCAAAATAAGAGTTTCAAAAAAAATGAAGTCCTTTCTACGTTACTCGTGTTACCTCCGCTTAAATTTGGCACTGGGCACACCTTACCTCATGCCAGGGTGAGATTAAGGGTACAGGATGAAGTACCAAGGTCAGTACTTAATGTCTAGCCACAAAACTAACAGTAGACTGGAGGTACTTTGTCTCTACCGATGTTGTACTTACTCCCTTCAGCCCGGGAACGTCTTTTTGCTTATTCTTGTTACTGGCAGATGATTTTATTTAGATTAAGGACGGAGAGTGAGAGACTGGCGAGGAGAGTGTATGTGAGTGAGGTGGAGGGGAGGGGAGAGGGATGGGGGGGCATGGATGAGATGGGAGATCGGAGTGGAGAGGTATATGAGAGAGAGGGGTGTGAGCTGGGAGCAGGGCAGTGAAATGGCGAGGGACAGGGCGACATGGAGGCAATTTGTTTGTGGCCACCCCTTACTGGATTAAGGAGTCTGGCAATAGATAGATAGATAGAAGAAAGCTCCTAGTAGTGGAAAGTTAGTAATGGATATGTAACCCCTGAAGATCATTTTTTTTTACAAACTGAGGAAAGCTTCGTTGGAACAGCAAGAACATACCTGAAAAACAGCCTTGGTAGTCACATTAAGGGGAAAACAAGGTACCGTACAGCATTTTGATGTCTGGCCCACAAAATTAACATCGGCCTGGCAGCACATTATCCCACCCGATCCTATACTTTACCCATTCACGATCAGGACAACTCTGCTGTTCTAGTCCAGCTAATAACAGACGATTTTATTCAGGTGTGACTGATTCATGGGAGCACTGATGTTTTATTATTCTTACCATTAGTTCTCCCATGGTTGAGAAAACTCTAGTATTTTATTCCACCTAACAGACTGTTTTATTAATGTGAATGAGTCAAATGATTCTGCGAGTGTTAACATTTCGCTACTGAAGGACTACAACTCTACTACGTGTTGTGCATAAACTAACACCAAACCACTTCATCACAATATCAACCAGCCTAAACACTAATCACTATCTCTATTCAACCATGCACGTTAAGGACTCCCCTATGTCTTCAGCTGAACCATGACCATTTTGATCAGCTGAAAATTAAGTAAGAAAGAAAGGAAAAATGTGCAGTATTAGCCACGCCTTTGCTGTAGGCAGAGAGGTACTTGCGTGTTGGTAGGAGGCGCGTGTCGAAGAAATGAAAGATGGCAGAAAGAATTAACAGATAGACAGACAAACAAATAAATGGGCAGATATACAGAACTGAGGATATAACGCGTTTTCTAGCCAACGGGACTTGGACACAATTCAAGCGGTAAATGAATGAATAAATGAATAAATAAATAAATAAGTAAGAACGGAATGTTGTTATTTTTCATTCCGTCCTCCCTCCTGCCAGCACACACCAACCAACCAACCAAGCCACGGACTGCCCCTTCCCTGCGTCTGTCTGTCTGTATGTGTGTACGCATGTGTGTCATTAAATAAGAGAGTAACTAATTGTCTAATATTCTCTCTCTCTCTCTCTCTCTCTCTCTAACATTAGCACAGACGCACCAGGTTCCCAAGGACCTTCTGTTGTTGTTTACGATAGAAGCGACAGGGGAGTACCTAACAAAAACAGGGGGGAGAGAGAGAGAGAGAGAGAGAGAGAGAGAGAGAGAGAGAGAGAGAGAGAGAGAGAGGACTTCTGACCAGTAAGGCAGTCGGGTAATAGAGAAGGAGGAGGAGGAGGAAGAGAAGGAGGTATTTCTCTGACAATCCGTTTTCCGGCAACGTGGAGCCTCAGGGAGCATCTAGGAAAACGAAATTCACACAATGGTAGACATCCACCAGCATCGTTCTTTAGGTAGGATGTGACACCGTGAAAAACCAATCACAGTTTTTACCTAGGCAAGCGAAATTTTGTACAACGGTAGACCTTACTCCAGACCCTGTTTTAGGCAGGGTGTGACTCTCCTGGCTCCCTTGGTGGGGCGGAGATGTCCCCTTAAGGCGGCACCAGTTTTTTTTCGCTCAACAATATAAATTTCTCCACAGTGGTAGACCTCCACCTACATCAAGTTTTGGGCAAGGTGGGGTCCCGAAGACCGTCTCACATAAGGGGCTGGCTTCAGGGGTCCCAGGCAACTCCGGTAAGTACGGTTATAGATTTTTTTTTTTTTTTAACCCAGGAACATGAAATTACACATAACGGTGATCAAGACTAATTTTAAGCAGGATGGGAACCCAGAGGGCCACCCCTCGTGATAGGGCGGGGGGGGGGGGGTTGTGGGGGGGTCCGCAGGGGGGGGTGGAGCTGCACAGTCTGAGCTTGTTATCTCTCTCTCTCTCTCTCTCTCTCTCTCGGCGGGGGGGGGGGGGGTTGAGGGGCGGTCCTCAGTGGGGGGTGGAGCTGCACAGTCTGAGCTTGTTCTCTCTCTCTCTCTCTCATTGCATAATAATTAAGGCAATTCTAGCTCAAGTAAGTATTTCTTGGTACTCATCACGATAAGCAGGGCACCGTTCAATGGGAGCTACATCATCCCTTGAATCTTAGCTTTTTTTTTTTTTTTTTTTTTTTTTTTTTTTAAGGTTATCAGAGAGGGATTGTGTAATTTTTCCTTTTTTATCTCGCCTGGAAGGAGTCCGGACGAGATATTATTTTTGATCGTTTGTTTGTTTTTTAGCAATATTACGAAAAACGGCTGAATGAAATTACATGAAACTTTCAGGACATACGGGCACTGGTCCCAAAAGAAAGTGATTGAATTTTTTAGGTAACAGAATGACCCTGAAAGGTCAAAATCAAGGTCACGGATTTTCAGAGGGCTATATTTTGAAACCGGTTGAAGACAGAGATATTTACTATTATCAACATTCGGAAATTCATAATACGGGCATTCATTTGGCACCAAGACCTTTGACCTTGGATGACCTTGAAAAGTCAAACTCAAGTTCACGGATATTCAGGGGGCTATAACTCGAAACTCGTTGAAGAGAGAGATATACACTATTATCAAGATGTAGGAAGTCTCATAAGGGCTTTCATTTGTCACCATGACTTTTGATCTTCAGTGACCTTGAAAGGTCAAAATGCAAGATCACGGATTTTCAGAGGCCCTAACTTGAAAACATTAATTTTGTGCCATTCCCTTAGACTTTAATTGTGCACCAACACACGGCAATACCGATTCAGTTTTTAACAGCAATAAAATAACTGCTGTCGGGCGAGGTTTGTTGTGCCTGGCACCACTTGTTTTGGTATTTTCGTTTTGTTAGAATTCTTGGTATTACCGGATAATTGTATTTACCGTAGGTGAGGCTTCTACGTGTGGTTTGGTTGTGAAGTCTACTTATCGGTCCCGTTAACCTGTTAGTCACCAGTTCCTTTTTTACCTCGTTAAGAGTGGAGGGTTCCAGGGCTGGGCTGTTTCAGTACCCACATTTATGGTGAGGGTACTGCGCCACGTTCCCTGAGTGATATTATACGAGCATAAATTCCAACCACTTCCCGCATATAAACTCTTATGGGCCACCTCCGATTGAAGCCACAAAGCTACCAGGTGTCCTTTGGGTTATGTGGCCACCACCCAGCGCAGTAAATCGTTTCCTGTTGAGGCTTGTAACTCAGTCCACGGTCACTTGAAAGTAGCACTACATCGACTGAGTGGACGCTGTCTATGAGAGGAGTAGGGTTTTCATTTACATCTTGACCCATAGATATTAATACATCAAACACCTGTTTCTTAAGGATCGTCCTTAGGTCTTACTAACCCTGGCTCATGTTTTAATTATTTTCTGGAATAATTTTGTGCTTAGCGACCTTCTGAGATACTTTCAGTGTCAGTTTACGTACCTCCATGGATCTGGGATCATACTTATAAGCTTTCTTAAGCTCTGTACACATTTCATTTTTAATACGGCTACATTCACTCATAGAACTAACTAACAAACGCTTCACAGTCGTGGAAGTTAATATTAGAAGAAAGAAAAAAAAAAATCAATGATATTCGTTAACTGTAATGGGGACCTGTTTATCGCGCAACCCTGTCCTTGAAACCTGCTTACTTGGTGGCCAGGAAAGGTGACGTAACGATAGAGCGGGAAAACTAATATTATGAAATACCCGTCCTGCTTGCCAGGCTACCCTACCATCTCACCAGCAGATAAACAGAAATATGAAAAATTGTTAAGATAATGTACTCTCCAATCTAATTTCTTTCTCGGTCTTCCTGACATCCTCCTCCTCTCAAAAAAAAAAAAAAAAAAAAAAAAAAAAAAAAAAAAACCTGAATGAAGCTAAAATGATTATGGAAGCCGTCAAGTAGATGGAAACCACTTAAAGCCTCGATCAATAGTTTGTTTACACTGTCTCGAAACCCATCCTCAGTGAAGGAAAAGTAGGATTATGAGATGCAAGTCCTTCTGGCCATGCTGCCCTACTGCCCAAACACACACACACACACACACACACACACACACACACACACTGGGTCTATTCAGATGCACTAACCCCTGATTTTACGCTGACAAGAACAGCTTCCGTAATCAGTCAAGCTTGTTTATACTCGTACATTTCCCCTTCAGGTTAGTGCAGGAAAAAGGATGTTAAGAAATCGTTGTGTAATTCTCACCTTACGTAATATCTCTGACCTTCCTCCCTCCCCATCATCTCTTGCCCCAACGCTTCCAGTACCCTCCTTTTGCCCTACTCCTCTTCTTGCCCACTTCCCCCATCACTCCTCATCTTGCCCTCTCTTGCCCACTTCCCCTCACCCTTCATCTTGCCCTCTCTTGCACCCTCCTCTTGCCCACTTCCCCCTCACCCTTCCTCTTGCTACCTTTCTCCTCCCTCACCCTTTTTTTGCTCTTTCCCCCTCGTACATCCTCCTCTTGCCCTCTCTCTCTCCCCTTCCCTCTCTCTCTACCTACCTCCCTCTCATTACCCCTTTCCTCCCCGTTCCCACTCTCCTCTTAACCATTCCCCCCCTCTCTCTCCCTACCTCCCTTCCCCCAATTATTTCCCTCTCTCCCTACCTCCCCCCATCTCATTACCCCCCCCTTCTCTCCCTACCTCCCTTCTCCTCATTATTTCCCCTTCTCTCCCTACCTCCCTGCATCTCATTACCCCTTCTCTCCCTACCTTCCTTCTCCTCATTATTTCCCCTTCTCTCCCTACCTCCCCCCCATCTCATTACCCCCCCTTCTCTCTCTACCTCCCCCCACCTCATTACCCCTTCTCTCCCTTCCTCCCTCCCCTTCATTACCCCCTATCCCTCCCTTTACTTCCCCTCCCCCCCTCTTACCTCCCTCTCCCTCCCTCCCTCCCTCCCTCCTCCCCTTATCCACCGTGCCGATTTCTTTAGTTCATCTCGAAGTGTTTTTGCTCCCACTCCTTCAGAACGATTTTTTTTTTTCAATTTAAGTTTGCTGCTGCCAGACGAGAGAGAGAGAGAGAGAGAGAGAGAGAGAGAGAGAGAGAGAGAGAGAGATTCAGAAGCTATATCGATCAACCGCTTCAGTTCGGTGACATAATTTCCTGTAACATTTACCAAAAAAAGACGATTTTATTAAACTCAGATGATCTAGTAACGAAGGGGTTGATAGTGGTAATATCAGACACCATCAGCTTCATATCATTCTCCTAAGCTGAGGAAAATCGTCTGAAAACAGCGAAGATAAAATGAAAAATAAATTTATGAGAGTGAAGCGATGAAGCAATGGGGGACAGGGCGAAATGGAGCCGATTTATTTATGGCCACCCCTTGCGGGATTAGGGCGTCTGGCAATAGATAGATAGATAGAAGCGATTAGCCATTGACATGTGATTTTTATTGTTGCTGGTACTGTCAGGCTACAATATTGAGCTAAATGGGGACGTCATTGAAGAACTCATCATTTGTCTGTCTATCTATCTATTGCCAGACGCCCCAATCCCGTAAGGGGTGGCCACAAACAAATCGCCTCCATGTCGCTCTGTTCCCCGCCTGCCCTGCTCCCAGCTCACGCCCCCCTCTCTCATAATTATACCTCTCCACTCCATCCCTCCATCTCATCCTTGGCCTCCCCCCTCCCTCTCCCCCCCTCCACCTCACTCACATACACTCTCCTCGTCAGTCTCTCACTCTCCAGCCTCTCCACATCGCCAAACCAACTTAATGTGTTTCAGTCTGGTGACCTGTCTAATATTCTGTTCTTGCTGCCAGTAGACGATTTCAGTCAACTTAGGATACCTGTAGTACTGAAGGCAATGACTCTTGTTCTAAAGTCTCTAAAATTCAGAATAAAACTGTCTGATGTCAGCAAGGGTACAATAAAACTACTCTTTTGTGGCTAATCTCTATATTCAGCTTAGTGGCGGCCTCTCGTCGTGCGTGAGTTAACTTTGGCGGGACAGCAGTGAACCTTGCATAATATGGCCACGTAACTCAAGTCTAAACAAACATGATCGTCCCTCACTCCATTACCACGTCTACTTTACCTTCCACCCATCGTCCTCCCGCATTCTAGGAGGCGTAAGGGGTTCTCTAACACTTCCTCGTATGGTCTCTCTCTCTCTCTCTCTCTCTCTCTCTCTCTCTCGATAAATACAGTACATAGATATTCAGCCTAACGACGTCTTTTATGCATCACTCTCAATAACTTCCCGCGATTTTTATAAGAAGTTTTGGAGATATACAGCAGAGTATTTGGGGTTAGATACAGCCTCTATTAATCCCTTCACTACTTGGGATTAAGGCGTCTGGCAACAGATAGATAGACAGACAGATTACTTGGGTGCTCTGCTAAGATGAAAGCACGTAATTGAACTGATAAAAAATTACTGTCGGAGCAATAGGCAGGGTCGCATGCCCACGAGGTAAGAAAATATTGTCCAGTATCAGCAAGAATAACAGTGACGTTCTGTGGCTGAAGAGGTTGAGCGCATTCTTAAGTACAAAGGAGGAGTACAAGTGTGTGCCCTGCAGCTGTACGTCTTAACATTCAGACTCCCGTGGCTCACTCAGGGCTGAATAAATCGTTTGACGTCAGCTGGAAAACACTGCTGAAGTTGGCCCAGCTGTGATTGGGTTAATGGTACCAGATTTAGCGCTTATGACTCACGCAAACTGAGAGAAGTCATATGGCGCTAGAGATGTGACCACGCCAAGGTTAATGGCAACAATATTTACACACTCAGGTTCGTCTGAAATCGTTTAATGTTATCGGAAGAAAATACAGGAGATGCGACCATGGGAGGGTTAACTTGGACAGGTGTGCGGGTAACCTTGCCTATAACGACCACTCTTTACCTGGCGCGCCACCCAAGTCTAGACAGAAACTCCTACCGCTACGTCTCCACACATCGAGGGAGTATTCAGAATGGCTTTGAAGATTTTGTAGGACATATTACTTAGCGACACATTTTGCATTTTACGGCATAACATTCTCTTTTAGGCTATATATACTTTTAGGCTATATATATCGTTTCGCTATCAGCATAATGTGTCTCAGTAATATACAAGAATATGATAAGGTAATATACACAAAATATTCTTAAGAATGAGGTGTTATGAAATCATCCCAGTCACTTAAAATACGAATATTTATTTTATAGTCTTCACCTTTCTACCAAGTCGCACATATGAATTTCTGAGACCGTAACCCATTGAATTCAGTGAGATTTTTTCTTTATTTGTCCTTGCCGCTTCCAGACAATGACTTTCAGCTTAAGAGAGGCTTTTCGAACTGGTGGCGTTAGATTCTGGTATAGATTTAATAACCTTTCCACTATTCGAATGCTTTCTTAGAGCTGACTGAAATTATTTGACAGCAGCAAGACCAAATTAAGAGCGACGCCTTTAGAGTGATGTGATTAAAAAAAAAATATGTGCCGTTTGAGGGCATTTCCAAGAGTTGATAAGGAAGAGAACCCTTAAGTATGTACCTGTGAACTTTGCGACTATGAGACGGTAGGCGATGGGTGGTACGTTAACTCTTACCGCTATAATTTTAGGCGGGAATGTTGTCATCACTCATATCAAGCGACGGCCGAACTTCTAGGAAACACTGGAGCGAAGAGGATAATTAATATACGATGGCCATTTTGACGACATACAACTGTCATCCCTCCATCTTCAGTACTGAGCTGTAGCATGAGATTACTACAAGAACATCGTGTTAGTTACGAAGAATTATTATGGAAAGGCTGTAGAGCTTTTACATTGCCTTATGTTGCCACTACGCTATCGGAGATAAGGTGCACAACGTAAAAATCTCCTCCAAGGTAAGGTAGACCACACACAGACAGACAGACACACACACGTGTGTGTGTGTGTGTGTGTGTGTGTGTGTGTGTGTGTGTGTGTGTGTGTGTGTGTGTGTGTGTGTGTGTGTGTGTGTGTGTGTGTGTGTGTGTGTTAAAAAACTCTGCTTCGACCTGTACCCAATGAACCGTGTACAACTCGACCTCTCTTCGCCTCTTAAGCCACCCATATCCAAACATAAACATCTTGATACCCTGTTTCACATCGTGTTTCTTCCTCTCAAC
Source organism: Coenobita brevimanus (assembly GCF_032717465.1). Lineage (NCBI taxonomy): Eukaryota > Metazoa > Arthropoda > Malacostraca > Decapoda > Coenobitidae > Coenobita > Coenobita brevimanus. The sequence goes on along the minus strand of NC_137016.1, from coordinate 6,673,952 downwards.
TCTGACGTTTACATCCGGGGGTACTTTTCACCGTCGATGGTGGTTGGCAGCCTTACACTCAGGTATCATATGGAGGCCAAATTTGATGTGGGTACCCTAGTCTAAACGGAAACTGAAGTCTCATTTTATCTTATTTCATTAGCCTCACCTTCGTCTGTTCCCAATTGTATCTGTTCACTCAGCAGGAAAAACGGGAACCTGGATGATACATTGACGGTTGAAGGTTGTGCTCTATGGGAAAACTGGGGGTTAGCAAAGAGTGATTCATCTTTGTACAGTCTATAGACATAAATTCAATCCTTGCATGCGTATTTCCCTCATTGAATCTGCAAGGGAATACTAAAGTCCATTGCTACACTCAAGTAATAAAAGTCACCGGGCATTTTCCTGTCGGCTGTGGTTCTGGAAGGTACTACGTGAAATATTTGTGTATGACAGGAGCAAAAAGCATACAACAAAACTGTATAAGAAGGGTGCATACTCCCTGTCGTTCGGGAAGGGATGAGAAGTATGGAAGAGAGGACAATGTTAACGGGACTGTCGGCGACCTTCTGCTCTTGCCTGCTTCATCTTGGCTCCTGAACAGATATAAAAATTCCTTGGTACCTCACGTTATCAGATGAAGGTACAGCTTTGAATGCATACAGGAAGGTATAAAAAAAAAAGGAAATATTCTAGAGTGTGATTTGCTATTAAACTTATCTATGACAGGTCTGCAATGAACCTTGTATAACTCAACCACTTTTTACCTGTTACAACATCTAAGTCAAAACAAAAACATATACGTCCCTTGCTAACTTATCTTGGTCGCCTTCCTTCCAACACAGACTTAAGCATCCCCTGGTGTTGATATTAGCCATATCAAATGAAGGTTAAAATGGACGCATGCACTAGAGAATAAGGAATAATTTACCAGGATCCTTGTGCAGTATTAGTTTCCAAGGACTTTATTCTCGTCACATTAAGTGGTTTTCTAACACCCATTTTCAGTTCAATATTCTGCACATCTCATGTTGTTCTCTTGTAGATTATAAATTTTCTTTATCAATATACAACAGATATAATTAATAAGTAGTATGCAAGAAACCGTTCATCCCCTTAGCTCTCAGATGAAATTTTATATTCTTGATACATCAGGTCGGTTTTATATATTTTCGAAGGTTCGTCTTCTTGAACGGGCTGGTGGTTGTTCTTCTAACCACTTTCTTACGACTGGCTTTCCTTAAACCGAAAAAAAAAAGATAATCTGGTGGCAGTAGGAATAAAATACATTGTGGTAGCGAGTGGCCTGGGTCTTACATGCCGCAGTAAACTCGCAAAAAGAAGTGATGGAGCCTTCAAACCCACAAGAATACGGTTCTCTGTGTTCACCTCTTATGCCACCTTAGTCTAACCAGGAAAATTTATGCCCTTTGGTATACTGGGTTTTATTCTAAGCAGCTTTGGTTATTTCACAGCACCTCTTCCTTACTGATATAGCCTATTCTGCATATCACACCTCAACATCCACTTCAAAATGTTTGATGTAAGCAACGTAAGCATTAGACCAATACTGATAACATATAAGAAAAGACTAACATGTAATATGAATAAAAAATAGCTAAGAAAGAGGCACCACGAACCCTCCAATGTCATCTACAGTACGAATACACCCTACCATTACACCTGGCTCACCTTCCTCTCGGCACATACACACCCCTGGGTACTTTACTAGCAGCCTCGCGTCACGAATATCTGCTCAAGGTCAAACATTCATAGCGGAGGGGAAAGATATTGTACTCTTAACACTCTAGCTAACTTGGCCTAAATTTGCCATCTACCTATTTTAAATGCTGAGTTGCAACAATAGGTTAACACTAGAATAGGATGCCAGTCACGAAGAGGTGCTATGGAAAGGATGCTGTATTGTTGCACTGTCTTTTTTCCATCACAAAACTAGATGAATGAAACTGGAAATGGACGAACACCTGGGCCAAGTTGAGGTAAAAATGGTGTAGTGTGTGTTTTGCTGCAATATTTCTTAACTTGGGCAGGTCTGCAGCCAAGAACTCGACCACTTTTTACCTGTTCGGAAAGCCTAATCTTAATAACATATACCCACGTTCTCTGGAATCATGAGCTTTATGCGAAATGACACAGGAGGCTTCATCATCTCTTCCTTAACGATTTATTCTTTTGTATGATGCTTTCGTAATTTAAATATCGACTTAGCTTCTCGCAAAGATATTATGGTGAATATGAAAAAATAAAAATCGCTGAGGAAAATGGGTAACGAAATCACAAATGTCACCTAGATGATTCCATATTTCAACCCCTTCCTCTCCCCTCAACATATACACATCCCGGGGCACTTTACTAACGCACTTGCCACTCATATATCTGATCATGGCCAAATCTGAACTGCATCGGGTACGCAGTGAGGTGTGCATAGGCTGGTTACCCCTTACCAGGCTGGAATGTTGAGTACAGTGTGTTTTCCTCTTGTGCCAGTTCACCTCTCAGCAGTAATATTGGAATCTGGGTTTCAGCTAGACTAAGAAACTGAAAATGAGAGAAAAATGATCACCCATCTCACTGACCGTCATGCAGTCGACTGATATAAAAGCAAACCCTTATTCTTTTAAATAGTAGACAGTAGTGGCTCAGTCGGCATCACACACAGCCTGTTATCGAAGGGTCCTAGTTTGATTCCTGTTCTCTCAGTGTTTGTCGGGTGTTTTCCTTATTATTTACACCAGTTACACTTTAAACAGGTATTATACTATGATACGCGTCGCCCAGTACCGTGGATCATATTCAAAGTGCTAGGAGACTTCGTAGAGCCTCCTCCTCCTCACCAATATATTGTCTACTGCTCCTTAATATCCTCGTGTACGTCACTTACAGATACTGAAACGGCTTAAATGTTACATAAGAGAATGTAAAGTTGGAATGGGTACAATAAATTGGTGAGGAAAAGGTGTCCCGAAGCCTCTTACCCCACCCGAACACCATCACTACATTCACCTACTTCACCGTCCTTCGGGCACATAAACAACTCTGGGTATACGGTGTCGACAGTAGCTGGCAGCCTAACAACTCTGATAACTGATCAAGGTCAAACTGTGGGCGCGTCTGGTACCCTGTTAATCTTACATAAGTTGCCTACTTTACACAATATTTAAGCCTTAATTCGTTCACTACGAGATAGTGTTTTTATACTTCATTCTTGAATACGTCCAGTCAATTTTACTGAGTACAAAGGAGACAACTTGTAATACTCGTGTGCATGGTATACGGTATATGTAACAACTCCATCCCGGAAAATTTCCTCATAGCTCAGTAAAACCGGCTGGTGGCTACAAGAATAATATGAAGTATACATAGTTGGTCTGAAGGTAATTATGATGTATGACTAAACTTTCTCTTCTTTAACTCAATGAGACACATATAAGTACCTAACTCTTAAGTCGGGTAAATGCATACCTGGCTTACTTTACTCTCCTGATGGTCGTTGGCAACTTTACTACGTTCTTCGGTATTATATCTAGTTCACTCCTCTATCAAAACAAACTTTTATATTCCTTGGTTCTAAGCTCTATCGATGAAACAAACTTTTACATTCCTTGGTTCTAAGCTCTATCGATGGTCGTTGGCAACCTTACAACAGATATCTGATGAAGGTCAAATTTAATGTCCGCACCTCACCCTAAACTGAAACATAAAGATCTTCTGGAACCTTAATAACTTCCTTCATTCTCCTCCACCACAGACTTGTTCATTCCTTGACACTAAACAAGATGATGGTCTGCTTCACATTTATTTCATGTTCTTCACTTTGCTTTCTGATGCATTTTTCAAAGACCATCATCTGTGTGAAGAGATATATTAGCCAACCTTCGTTCAGCTTAAGTACGAGTATATCAGGGGAAATTAATCGAGCCAACTGGAAACGGAGAAAAAAAAAAAAAAAATTCACTAGGCTCTGAGAATGAAAAATTGACCGAACAAAGTGAAGTAATGCAAACTGGAAATAAGGAGGATAATAAATTTGTTTTGCAAAATAATTAATTAGCAAACTCACAAAGATGGCGGCTTTTATACCTGTTCTTTCCGTCTCTTGGCGATTCTAGTAATCTCGAAGACTTTGAAAAGGGAGAGTTAGATATGTTCCACAGATGCTCCTTCATTACAAGAGGGCTCTCGTATCGTGAATAATGTAATAAGGAAGTAGCGTGTGAAATTAATAAATGACCACGTAATACGGTAGTGAAGGAATTAAAACCATTTTAATTTGCTCTTTATCCTGACGTCTGCTATAATTTGCTTGGGCTATCTCCAGACGATTTCATTCAGTTTAAGGGAGATAATTCGAAATTGGAAATTAGACAGCCTCGTCTGCTCCTTCACTTTTAGAAGGCTTCTCTAACATGAATAAAATAATCTCGTGGTAACCTGGGCAAAATGAAATATCCATTATCGTGCTGAAGAGGCTGGCTGTTCAGCATAAATAACCTGAGATGACTGGCAAGGTATGATATTTTGGCAAAGAGTCAGCACATCTCTGTACCCTACACCAAACCTGATATTTTGGCAGTCAGCACATCTCTGTACCCTACACCAAACCTACACAACACACCACTCGAGACTCACTACACTACACTGGATTAAAGGGCTCTACTCTGCACCACACTACACTACATTACACAACACCACACTACACTACACTACAATATACAACACCTCACTACACTTCACAACATTACACTACACTGCACTACACTACACACACAAAAAAAACACTCCGCAATATACAAACAGTACATCAGGTCAGCGATGTCCTGTGCTTCCCCGGCTTGGGCTCCCATCCTAACTAACACCCACTACAACACCCTGCAGACCACAATAAACAAAGCCTTATGGATCATCAATGGTTGCGCCAATACTACTCCCATAGCTCACAGGAATCGTACATGTAAGACACGTACGCGCAAACATATCCATACATACATACATGCATACATATCTATTTAAATACATACACGCATGCTTAATTGTTGCACAGAATAAATACCTTTCATACATACATCCATCCACTCTGAAACTAAAGTCAGGCCTGTTTAACTGTATCTCGATATGAAAGGCACACAGTTCTACGTGGCAGCCTTATCTGACAAAGCCAAACACTTCGACTAGCCACATAAAACCATCCTCACACAAACATTACCAGACTCTTTATCAACATCACACTTCCAGATATTCTTGCACTGACAATGAAGAAACACTGCAAGCTCTCCCACTTGACGTCCATCCATCAGAATTATCCTTAACCAGGGCTGATTGAGATTACCTAGCTAGACTTAGTTCAAGACATCACCTAGCCTTCCAAAGTTATCACTTTAGGTTTGGGCTAAGTGGCATCGCAGACGGCACGTGCCCCGCTTGTAGAATAGGCATACGAGACATAGTGCATTAACTGGAGCCTTGCACACCTATAATACGATACATAATACAGGCACAGAATAGACTCTATAAGGAATCTATGTGCATACTGGGGAGGTTGTTTACTCGTATTTTCGGTTAACGGGGCTGGTTGGTTAGACGGACTGGGGCTGAAAAACAACAATAGCAACAACAACCATACATTACCACACCACACCACAATACTTAACATCACATTGTCCTAAATTATACCACACTACAATGCACTCCACAACCACTTCACACCACATAAGGCCGCAACCACACCACACCACACTTATGAATCGAAGCCGTAACTCTTTCAGCAAGATGGAGTTATATTCTTTTTCATACCAGTAACTTCCATAAAGTCATCGCAGAAAAGACCTTGTGTTGAGGAGGCTAATGAAGGCTATATCTTATCCCTGCAAACACACATACACACACACACACACACACACACACACACACACACACACACACATGTACCAATATATGAACTCTTATATACCAGACTGATATCCACACACACACACACACACCTGGCTGCACCTGACGAAAACATACCTGAGCTCTGACAAACCACATTTACTCACAGGAATCGTACATGTAAGACACGTACGCGCAAACACATATCCATACATACATACATGCATACATATCTATTTAAATACATACACGCATGCTTAATTGTTGCACAGAATAAATACCTTTCATACATACATACATCCATTCTCTCTCTCTCACTCCATATCATAAAATCCCTTTGACGTCATGCTATAGAAGTCAACAATCTCTTTCCCTGTACAGCCTCTCTCTCTCTCTCTCTCTCTCCTTTTTTTTTTCCGCTTCCCTGTCTCTCTCATTCTGTCTACCTCTCATTCTCTTCCTTAATCTATTTTCTCTGCCTCTTCTTTCCATACGTCTCTCAGTATTTGTCTGTCTGTCTGTCTGTTTGTCTGTCTGTCTCTCTCTCTCTCTCTTTTACATGCCGCCTCTTTAGTTCCGTTCATCCGGCTCTCGTGAACCGCTTGTTAAAAAAAAATGTCCAGGTTCTCCTTTACGACATTAGAGTTTCCTTAAAATAATTTCGAAGTTCATATGGGCGGGGAAATGGGATAATGCTGCTGGGTAGGGGAATGACGGCAGGGGGACTGTGAGAGAGGGGGATGATGGGAGAGGAAGGAGTGGCATGGAAAATGGGAGAGGGGAAGAATGGAAGACGGAGAGGGGGAGTGAGGAAAGAGGGAGAAGATGGAAGGAGGACGGATCGAGGGAAAGGGAGAACAGAAAAATGGGTTAGAAGGGAGAGGGAGGAAGGGCTATGAAGGGGGGAGAGTGTGCGAAGAGAAAGAGGGCGAAAGAAAGGAATGAGAGTGAGCTGAAAAGGGGAAGAGTAGGGGAAGAAGGGGAAAAGGGCAGTAGGAAGAAAGGGAAATAATGGAGGGAGAGGGAGGGGAGACGGTGAGAGAGGAGGGAGAAAGAAGGAGGAAGCAGTAGGGGGGTATGGAAGTAGTCTATCTATCTATATACCTAGGCTGCTTCCCCCAAGGAAAGGGAGGTAGCCGAGACAGGACGACACACTCCCCATTTACTTATCCATTCAAACACATTCATTCGCATCTTAGCCCCAAGGGGAGAACGGACAGATCCTCACCGCACCACACCGCACAAGGGTCCACTGCGCAATGCAATCAGTGACATCCGCAGCAGGGCCCGACAGCAGAACTGGTTCACCCCTGCCACATCATAAGAGACCCATCCCCTTACCCGCACCTGACCTGACTAGCTGATCAGACCAAATGCGGGAGAATATCCCCTCAGGGCTGCGTCATCACTTATTCATTCACAATTTCTCTCCATTTATTTCTGTCACGCACAGCCACTCTTCCTTGCTCAACAGACATCCCTCTCGCATCCAACGCTCTCTTCACACTGTCCATCCATCCTATTCGTGGTCTTCCTCTCAGCCTTACACCTCTCACATCAGATCTAGTTATCTTTTTCACCAATCGCTCTTTATTCATTCTCTCCATATGCCCAAACCATCGCAACACCCTCTGCTCAACTCTACCAGCCATCTCCCGAACAACTCCAGTTCTCCTTCGCACCTCATCATTTCGCACCCGATCCATACGCGTCACTCCACACATACTCCTCAGACACCTCATCTCCATTACATTCAAACTTTTCCTCTCTGCTACACCCATATTCCATGTTTCAGCCCCATATAACGCAGTTGGTACCAGAACACCCTCATACAGCCTTCTCTTTACATCCATTCTAAGCGAACGACATTTAAACACTTTTTTTCATTCCTCCCAGCACCTTTCCTACTTCATTTATTCTAAACTTCACTTCTGCATCTATTCTTCCATCCACAGCAACATGTGACCCTAGATATTTAAAACAGTCTACCTCCTCTAACAACTCACCATTCAAAACTATATTCATCCCCCTACCATCTATCAACCTCGTACACTTCATCACTTTACTCTTATTCTCATTTACTTTAAATTTCCTCCTTTCACACACCCTTCCAAACTCCTCTACCAACTGTCTCAGTCTCTCCTGGAAGTAGTAAAAAGGAAAAAAAAAAAAAGGGGGAAGGGGAACTGAAGGTAGGAGTAGGGATTAAGAGGAGTTGTGATGAGGGAGGAAGGGTGAGTGGGGGGAATGAGCTGGAGCAAACGAGGAAGGAGTGGTGAGGGGAGGACTGTGGGGGTAATATAAGGGGAAGAGAGAGTGGGAGAGAGAAAGAAGAAATGAAAAATGAGGGAAAAGAGAGAGGAAAATGAAGGGGAGAGAGGATGTAAACCAAGAAGGAGAGGAGTTTGGAGGGAGAGAGAGGTAGAAGAGAGAGGAAAGACGAGGCAGGAGAGAATATGGACTGAGGAGGAAAGATGAAAGAGTCAAAAGAAGTGGCTACACAATTTAGTGGCATAAAGAACCCTCTGTACATCGTCTTGTTTTGTCTGAAGCAAAAACAGGTTAACTAGAGGCAATGGAAGAGAGGAAGGTTTAGGAGGGATATGGAGAGTAGGAGAGAAGGTGGGCGCGCGAGTAAAAAGAGGGACGAATGAGTAAATAGATGGGATGACAAGATCTAGTGCCCCAAACAGCCCTCAATCTCCGCGTGGTGGCATGCTGGAGGGCAGGTGAGAGGATGAGTCATATGGGAGGAACGTGGTGATCTACATTTAGAACATGAGTCACTATAAAGTCATCAATCAGGAGTGCAGGGTCATGGTACTTTATATAAGGTCTTGGATTCTACGTTTAGTTATTAACAAGTTTTTTTCTTACAGGTCATGAAAGTTCAGGATTGGATCTGGACTCTGAAAGTGACAATGATCCTTTCCTTCTTTCCAGTACGATAATTCACTATCATTATCAAAGATGCTCTTGCCTCTACTGCAGACTCTGAAAACCAGTCTCGTGATGTTGCGGCAACCTGTACTTCACCAATGTTGGCTGCTACGGAATTACCAGACGGATTTTAGAAGTCCATGGGGAAAGAAATGAGTGAGAAGATACGACTTGTGCTGCAAAATATTCAGCAGTCAAGGAACTTCTGTGCAATCAGTCCATAATGACAATCCAATCACATCTAAGTCAGAAGGAAGGAGAGGAAAGAGGACGACGAGACTATTACTGTACTGCAAACTTGAGAGACCGTACGACGTGCATAATATACCATTTCAGAAAAAAAAAAAAGTCCAAGGCATATATAGGTAATAAAGTTGGTATTTCGTTTCATGTGTCTGATAAACACTAAATATTATAAAAGTGAAAAAATCCTTCCTTAAAAGTGGTGAAGGCGGCTGAACTGGGGGCTTCTCTGGAACATAATTCAATCACAAGTAGAATACGATGATATCAACATCAACCGGTAAGTAAAAATGGAGAGAAGGTGACAACGAACGAATATTATAGTACTATTATCTGCAGAACAATGACGTGTTTCTCATATCTTTTTTTATTATCATCAGACGATTTTGGACAGCGTAAAACTTTCAGTCCGAGCCCAACATTTACATTTTGTTCTTGGTGTTATTAAGCAGATTTATTCAGCTAAGGAGAGTGTCCCATTAGTAAGGCGATTAACGAAGGCAGACACTGACTCCCAATTTGAAAGAATCTCGTGCAAAACACTGTACAGAGAAATCGCCTAGCTGTAACAAGAATAAAATATTAATGCCGTTATCGTAGTGATGCATTCAAGCCTCAAGGGAAACTCGTGGAAGTGAAGACAGTATTTGCCTAAGTCACCGATAGTGAGACGCAGTAGAATAGGTGGATTTCTTGTTCATGGGTGGCTAATAAGTAAACGGTGTACGTGGAGGTGTAAGCAACGCCGGAAGTGTAAACAGGAGGCAGAAATGTAAGCACTGGAATTGTAAACAGTGTGTGTGTGTGTGTGTGTGTGTGTGTGTGTGTGTGTGTGTGTGTGTGTGTGTGTGTGTGTGTGTGTGTGTGTGTGTGTGTGTGTGTGTGTAAAAATATGAAACCGTGTATCCTTAAATGAATTCAGAGTGCATAACAGTCAACCCAATAACTACTTTACAGGGAGAAGGTTTCACTGTTTATTTGGCAAACTGATAAACTGTTTCATTTAGTCAAGGAACGATTGTTATAATGAGAGGCTTTTACATAATCTCCAGTAGTCGCTGTAAGGGCGTGGGTAAGCCTCGGTTGATATGAAACGCTTTGCTGTAACAAGAAAAATAATTCTCAAGTATGTAGTTGATAAGAAAGAATGAAGCTATATGAGTATTTTACCTACATTACTATCGGTACATTGTGTAGTGTTAACCTGATTCATGATGAGAGTTTTTGCATTTTTTTCCTTGTTATAAAATTTCTTTATCAAATTCGGTGACGTAATATAAGGGACTCGGGTACTAGCATTCAAAAAGATGCCGTTAAGCTTGTCTCGACTGGCGCACTCGACCACTACACGACAAAGAGAGAGAGAGAGAGAGAGAGAGAGAGAGAGGAGCCAGCATCTGGGTCCCCGAGCGAGCTATTAATATCACAGGTTGGCAGTGACCGCGGCAATGGATAGAGAGAGAGAGAGAGAGAGAGAGAGAGAGAGAGAGAGAGAGAGAGAGAGAGAGAGAGAGGAAGGGGAGGCGGAGGGAGAGAGGAAAGGAGAAAGGAAAGAGATGAGGAAGGAGGCAGAAGGAGCGAGGAGGGTGTGAACATGGCGGGACGTGAAGACAAGGGTAGGGGAAGGAAGAAATGAAGAAAAAAGGAAAAGTACAAAGGTGGATGAAGATTAAGTGGACGCAAAAACACCCACCTAGACGACAGTATCTACTTTCCAGTGTTCCTTTGGCTTGTCCCAGTATCTGTTCTCTTTCTCTTTATTCTCTCCACTTCTCTACTTCACTGTTTCCTCCTTTTTCTGCCGGCGTCTCTTCCTGTGTGTGTGTGTGTGTGTGTGTGTGTGTGTGTGTGTGTGTGTGTGTGTGTGTGTGCTTATCATATGTATTATGTATCTCTATGATGTATATGTGCATGTACATAATATATACGAGTTTTATGCATATTATATGTGTCTTTATAAATATAATCATATACCTATATGTATCTGCAAATATATAAATAAATAAATATATTCATACATTTCGATAACTATGTCTGTCTGTCAGTTTGTCTGTCAGTCTGTCTGTCAGTCGGTCTGTCTGTCTGTCTATCTGTCTGTCTGTCTGTCTGTCTCTCTCTCTACGTCAGTGGTCACGTGCTCCACCAGTGGCTACAGTGATCCCAGCGTCAGCAGGAATTATGTGGGTGTTCTTGTAAATATTTTGAGTTGGGCTGACGACAGTTCATCCCCATGTGGATGGCCGGTAAGTATAAAACATTTTCTTATTTTATACACACTAATCTTTTTTCTCTTGAATAAATAATTAAAACATAAAAAAAAGGGCGGTACCTCTTTTCCTTTTTGTGTAACTCAAAGTAATCTATTTCTTTTTTCCTCACACACTAACCCTTTGTCTCCATAATACATACTTAAGCATTTTTTCTTTAACACATGCTAATAATTTTTGTCCATAACAGTGATTATTAATATTTTAAATCGAAGAAATGTTGTTCCCACTTTTATTTAGCACACATTTAATCTTTTCCTCTTTAACACTTCATATTTTCTGCCGGTGTCTTTTCTCTTTAGCATATACTAATCCACTTTTCATGGCAAGTATTTTTCCCATTCCTCTGTAATTCATTCTGTACCTTTTTCACTTTAGCTTGGTGTACATTTGCCATCTCTCCATCGTGAATACTGAGTTGCAGAAAGTGATTAACATTAGAATATGATGATAGTCACAGAGGTGTTTTATGAGAAAGATGTACCGCCGTTGTATTGCCACATTTACCTCCGTCAAACAAGTTGTGCGGAGGTTATGTGATCTCCCGAGTCTGTCTGTCTGTCCACAAAATATCTCAAAAAGTTACAGTTGAATTTCGATGGCCAAGAAAAAGTTGATAAAATTTTGAGGCGAATGCTGGTCCAGATGCGGATTCAGGATTTTATTTTTGTTTTTGTTAACACAGCAAAAAACTGATACAATCATCCTTTTTGTCATGACAGCCTGAACACTACAGCCTGATTTTTAAGGCTTTGGTGACAAGAGCGCTGGCAGAGGTATGCGCTTTCTGAGTGATTTCTAATTTACTACTGAGTTAATGGAAATATTGTGCAAAAGGACCATCGTTCTCTTCACCAAGTGCGGCACCGACCCTCGTTTTCTTTATAACACATTAGCAATTTCTTTCTTACATAATAATTATTTTCTGTTCAACCTGTATCATACCAATTTCACTCTTGAACCTGTATCATGCCAATTTCACTTTTACACTCTTAAGGCTCCTATGACTCACCCTTGACTCAGTGCAGTCGTATGGAGCTATTCCAGGTAAAAAATCATAGGTGACGTGACGGTGAAGGGAGCACTGGAGAGTCAATAAATACTCAAGTTACTGTGACTCACCTCTAACTGAATACCATCTCGCCCAAATAAAATCATAGAGGTGGATCGACCATGTGAGGATAATCTTACAGAACGATGTATATTTTTTATCTTGCTACCTGTAGACGAGTTTGTTTAGGCTAAGAAAGACGTCTCATACAGAAAGTCTTAGTGAGGCTTAATTCTATCTCCTTCAGCTCGACAAGTCTTTCCTGAGCAGAGGAGAGTCGTCTGATCAAGAATGCATGTCCTCGGCTTCAAGAGGCTAATCTAAATCCAAAATTATGGATAATGATTGAGTAGATGAAGAAAATAAAAATAAAACAAAATAAATGGTTACGTCCATAGGCAATTGTCTGATAGTGAGGGATTTTTATTTCTTTACAATGAGATGCTTTCTATGAGATGAATAAATATATCAGTAACAAAATGAATACAGAATAAGACATAAGTACGAGTGGTGTTGCCTGAATAAAATGGTCAGCCAGTAGGGAGGAAAGTAACCGTACTGAAATGGCTAACTCATGTAACCCAAGAGACATTATTTATCTCCTCGCTACTTTCAAACAATTTTATCCAGTTTCTGAACGGCATCTCGAACTGAATGGGTTAATTAGGGATACATATAGCATATCCAGTTTGAATATTTGGAGAAGCAAGAATGAAGTTTATTATACAGTATGAGATGGAGGGATGGAGTGGAGAGGTATATGAGAGAGGGGGGTGTGAGCTAGGAGCAGGGCAGTGAAATGGCGGGGGACAGGGCGACATGGAGGCGATTTATTTGTGGCCACCCCTCACGGGATCAAGGCGTCTGGCAATGGATAGACAGACAGATATTTCGTTCCGTGGTTTCCCCTAAGTTGAATACCGTCGTCTCAGTGCACGAAGAACAACATAATCAGACCCCATCGTACAGAAAGGGTTAATGGAGAGTGTTTGTAAATGAGTAACAGTGATGGTGAGAGAGACTGACAGCAAAAAGGAAGGCGTAGACACCAAACACACAAACACATAGATCACACGGTGTATACTGAGTGTGTGTGTGTGTGTGTGTGTGTGTGTGTGTGTGTGTGTGTGTGTGTGTGTGTGTGTGTGTGTGTGTGTGTGTGTGTGTGTGTGTGTGTGTGTCTCATTCATAAGTCATGTTCGACGATGGTTCTTGTGCCAGGACTAATATAGAGCCTTGTTGCCTTCTCTACCACACCACAACCACAACTATCTACACTATCACCACCACCACTACACCCCACAACTAACCAGACTATCACCACCAATATAACCGCAACTATCTACACAATCACCACCACCACCACCACCACCACCATCCATACCACAGTCACAAGCACCACTATCTATTATCATCACAACCATCACTACCAGCACCACAACCAAGCCACCATTACTACAGCTACCACCATTACTACAACCACTACAACAGCTACCACCATTACTACCACCACTACTACAGCTACCACCACTCCTGCCCTAACCATTACCACCACACATCACTTCCACCACACCAACACCACCACAATCACTACCACAATCACCACAGCCACAACCACAACCACAGTCCCAAGCAGAGAACTTGAACACGTTATTGTTTCCTGCGAAGCTAAGAACTCTGGGCTAATTACAGTCTGGTATGCATCTCAGAGAAACTAGAGTGTAATATTATAAAGGATGAGAAAACACAGTGCATTATGTGGATACGATTGATATGTCCCTTATAGGATGTATTTGACCAGCGAAAAAAGTGAATAACAGGTACACACACACACACACACACACACACACACACACACACACACACACACACACACACACACACACACACACACACAAAACAGCTACAACTACAGGACTGATTATTTTCAAGGTGTCAAAGGATGTAAAAATATGGAAAAATCACAAACCAAACGACTTTATCACAATCCGCCAAACTAGTGAGCACTTAGATAAATAAACAGGTGTACAGGTAGTCTTTTATGAAACAATGGGCGTCATGTGGACAAAAATAAAAACCACTGTACACTAAGTTTAAAAGTATGAATTATATTAAAAAGTATGACTGGTAATATACTGACTGCATGGAGATAACAGTGAAGGAAATAGTGTTAGATTTTACTGAAGATAATACTTTTTAAAATGTGGTGCCTGTACTGAAAAATTATTACTTACTGAACATCAAAAGTTCCTAATAATGTACTAAAAAATATTGAGTTAAAATTCAGTTTAAAATGGCTGGCAGTTCTATATATTTCATATCTACACTTCTGTGAATAAGTATGCTGCAATTTCCCAACACCAAAAATATAAGCATGGAGACTACCGCGAGGCATTGCAATCATCACGAGACGAATATATATATTTTTAGTGCTTGATATTTTTTACTGGTTTAACATTTATGGAATGCTTTTCATGTTAAAGCTACCTGCATATGTAGTCTGTTGTCAAGCTCTGATTATATGCATTTCACAATGAAGTTATATTTCTATATAGATTTTATTTACATACTAGTGCCTGTAGCTCAGTTGGTAAGCAGTTGCATCCACGAACTTAAGCTCTGTGGTTCGAGACAAAGGTAGGAATTCGTTAATATTCTACAAAGATAAAACTGCCTGGTAACAGCAAGAATAGAACAACAAAATTGACGTCGCCATACTGTCATTATAAAAAGGTTAATTCGTTGAACACAATATGGCATAGAATGAACCAAAATATATATATCCCCTGTTGACGTCACAGGCATCCTTCCAAATCCGATAATTGCTGCTGCTTCTACACTGAATGGAATGGCCTTGCGAGACAGAATTAAGTAGATAAAAAAGATATCATTAATAAAGGGAAAGTCTAACTAGGATTTTAATAATGGACTGGCTAAGCGGTGGCCAAACCTAATGTAAGGGCGACCCGAGGAGAAATTTTCAAGGAGTCCGGGGGATATAACATCGGATTTTTGGAGTGGTTCCTGGGGTGGTTTGGCGTATTTCAGGGGTGACTAGTACCGCCCTGCATGGCCACCCCTCTTGCTGCGCCACTGATAAGAGGGGTAGTGTATGAAGCCAAATATAAACGGCATTGGAAGTCAGAGGCGCATTACAAGTTCATTAGTATATGTGCCTCCTACGCACACTGAAATAATCTGGTGATAGCGAAAATAAAATAAAAACCGTCATCTTAGTGAGAATACTGAAAGACTAAAACGTGGGGGAAAGAGCAAAACATCAGCCCGTTGACGTCAGAGGGATCTTTACACATTAGGTAATACCCGACTCTCCTGTGATGAATAAAATAGTCTGGTGATGGCATGAACAAAGTATATAAAAAATGTAATCGTACTGAAAAAGGTTAAACAGTGCCCCGTGGAGTCTAAAAGAGGAAGAATGAATGTCTGCCATACCTTCAGCAATACAACTTTACTTAACCTTTGGCACCGACGTCGGCATTTTATTTTTCTGGTTACCTACAGACGATTTTCCTCAGTTCAGAAGAAATCCCACAGACTTAAAGGAGGCAGAAACAACCAAGCGTGTCCCCTTCACCCCGTTGACATAATTTTTTAGTTTATTCATTCAAGGGTGATTTACTCGGCTTAGGAAAGATGTGTGGTAGTGAAGGAATAATCTAAGGCTACAGATAACCCCTCTCGTAAAACTTCGATGTTGAATGAAATGTTTAAGACAGAAACACGTCATCGGGCTGATTGATCTCTTCTGCATGACTACTCTCTTCAATTAATTTATGCTGTTTCTCTGCAATCACAGTAAGTTTGCATATATAGGACTGAAAGGGTTGCTTCATTCTTGCTGAGGGCGCTTTGGCTTAGTCGCATAAAATCTTCAAGAGCTAGCCAGACGGAAAAAAGAAACGATGTCCTCAGGCAGCAGGTTTAGATATCAGGTGTACGCCATCAGCATAAGGTAAAGTTATGGTGGGGACATGAGAGTTGTGAAGAAATATATATACAAGAGTGAGACGGTAAAGTAGAGGACAGTGACATCAGAGAGGGTAAAGTAATGGGGGACTAGGAAAGGAGCAGGACAGATACATAGGCGGTGAAACAGATGACAGTAGTGTTGTGTGGTAAAGTCATGAGATGTGGAGTCTTAAGGAAGGTAGGACAGTTATAAGGCACAGACGGCAAAGAAGAGGAGTGATAATCAACCCGTAAACACTCATACTGGGGTTACGAGGAAGGGAGAATGGATAAGAGTAAAAGGCACGGCGAAACAGTCAGATTGCCTAGGGAATCGAACTTAATTTTTTCCGACTGCTACTTTCCGACCAGCCACTGAGATACGCAAGACGGTATCATCAGTCTTCCCTCTCTCCACCTAGCTCGTTCCTTGTCACCTCAACTCTCCCTCTTTTCTATTTTCCCTCCCTCCACACCTTCCCTTCACCTCAACTTTCCCTCCTTTCCTTTTCCCCTCCCTCCGCCTCACCCCCTCCCCTCAAGCGCGTCACAGCCTCGCTAAATCATAACCATCTCGCAAAGGGATAAAAAAGGACGCAAAAAATTATCATTATATGTACACCTTGGCGTTGCTACACACGTCAACAGGTGTAGCAAAAACCATACACACACAAACATACACGGATATACTTACACAAACTTACATGCACTCGTACATACACACAACCAAACACACATGCTTAAACACACGCATACACATACATATCCACATCTCTCTCTCCCTCACACACACACACACTTCCCTCAGGTATATTTTTAACCAGGCACCAAGATAGTAGCGGGGTGGATCGAGTGACCTTTTTGCTTTGTTTTTTCTTCCTGTTTTCGGCGGCTAAGATGAACTTGGGTACTTTTTTATGCTTATATCAGCTTTCAGGCCGTGATGCAATGTGACTCTTACACACAAGACAGTATAATCATTTTGGCGGTAGTAGTTATAAAGGACTATTTCCGGCCTGTTGCAGAGATTAAAGTGAGAGAGAGAGAGAGAGAGAGAGAGAGAGAGAGAGAGAGAGAGAGAGAGAGAGAGAGAGAGAGAGAGAGAGAGACTTATGTAGAGTGAGTTTATAGTTTTTGTTTTCTCTCTCACATAAGAAGTCCTCGAGTAAATTTTTTTTTACATGCTTCACCTCATTTAAACACCTTTTTGACCATCTTTTTATTTTTTTGTCTCATGGTAAAAATAATCGAACACAAAAATCAGCGTAATTCAGAGGTCCTTCTTTAGGTGTAATTAGGTAATCGAAATAGAATAAAGAGTCGTCCTCGTACTAAAGAGATTAACCGCCTCGATCTTTGATATTTTTCTGTTTATTTCTATCACCTAACGATTTTATCCAGCGTTCAAGAGCAATTTCGAACTTGAAGGGAAAGATGTATCCGTCAGCAATCCCTTCACAACTAAAGATCTATCCAGAGATGAGTAACACCCTCCACTGGTGGTAAGATTTAATACAGAAATACGCCAGTGGATTAAAAGGTTTTTATATATTTACACTTACACCAGGGACCAGGAAATGTAGAGTGATTTCATATTTTTGCCTTTTTTTTTTGGGCACGTAATACACACTCAGGTAGCAAAGGTGAAAAAAAAAAAAAAGTTAAAATGACTTGTTTACTTACATTTTTTTGTCAGCGACCCAAATCATAGCCTGACGTAATTTTCTTTTCGTGTCCACATTTTTTTTTTTTGTTACATTGCATTCGAGCACCTGCAGTGAAAAAATCAAGCTCTTTTCCCTTTAGTATATATTCGTTAGCGACCTAAATCAAGAACGTGGTAATATACTTTTTACATTTCTGAAAACCTACTACGCATTCAGACACCTGCATAAAAAACGAAATATGTAACATTTGCAGCAACGCAGGTTAGGACAAGTATTTTCGAATATTTTTTACCTAGTTTTTTTTTTTTTTTACCTGTGCCGCATCTGGGCACTGGGAAAAAAAAAAAAACTAAGTACACCATTATTAGGAACCCAAATAATCATTTTCTTCTTATTTTCATTAATTTTAAAAAAGGAAATAAACATGGACTTCTTTGTGCATGGACGCAGAATTTATGACCCATTTTTACATCAACGATCAGGATACTGCAGGTGCCACACAGGATAAAGGAACGAGGGTGGAAATACAGAGGACAGCG
>NC_137016.1:6617905-6650405 GCF_032717465.1 Coenobita brevimanus | reverse complement strand
ACATATCGAAGGAGACGGTGACAGAGGTGTTGTGGTGTGGTGAAAGGCAGGTATGATGGATGACACTGGCACTATGAGAGAAGGAGCTAAGTTGTGCCTTTCTCTGGTTGCGGTGTGGTGTGGAGTGGTACGGTGTGGTGCACTAAGCAGGGGAGTTGAGGAAATGACTGACGTTGTAAGAGGAAGATGGTTTTGCTGAAGTTCTATTTGTACTCTACTTCCTCAACATCAACTCACAGTTCCTATAAACACCTTCCTTATTTGACAGCTTAAGGCTCCTTGTCCATCCAGTTGTGGAGGAAATCTAATGTGCCTTTATAAAGTTTTCTAGCGAAATAGGCAACAGTTCAACTATTAATCATCACGAACTTACACTGCACAGAAAATACACTCACTGGCCAACTCATGGTTACTTTTCTGTCCTGTTCTGTGTGGAAATTATGCCAATGAGCATCGTGAAATGCTGAAGAGATTAATTCAGTACTTCAACTCAGTATACACATAAAAAAGCTTCAGATGGTTTCATTCTTTTCCATGTAAGTTCAATTCCTATCCTATTTTGTAGAAAGAATTGAGTTCATTCCGTGGAACTTTGTAGGGAAAGAAACAACACTACCTGTCCTCCAGTCTGAACTCACAATTCATACAAATCGTTAGCACTTGACTGATTCAGATTTCGAATGCTACCAGATCTGCAGAAGGAACGAAACGTGCGTTGTTGCTTATATTTGTGGCAACACTAGCTTTCTCTCAGTGTAAAGTCACAATTACTAGAAAGTAAAACTCATTTGCCAAAGAAATTCTGCAGAAGGAAATTAAATCGCGTGACGTAAGTTTGTGAAGTGGGAATGAACACTTCTTGTTCTTAGTATGAACTCACAATTCATAGAAAGCAGCGCTCAACTGCCAAATCAAGATTCAATTTTTGTCTAAGTCTGCAGGAGCAAATTGATTGTCGCTAATGCAAACTAACAAAAAGGGGGGAAATTCTCCAGTCTGAACATGCAGTTTTGAAGGGATAGCTATAATAAAAGACCAGATAAGGTTCGTTTTCTTTCCACCTCTGATAGGAAGACGGAAGACGAAAGGAGGTGAAGCTGGCAGAACCCCCCTTCCCCGATCTTATTTTGCTCAGTTCACAGCCAGGGATCTCATTTAGTTAAACAACAAAAGTCCATTCTGGAAAATACAACACACTATATAATTCACCTCAAACGACAATTATATACAGTTCTTTGAATCCTCCACTCATTTGGCAACTTAAAGCAGTTTCTCCTCACTTGTGCTAGAAATACATCGATTCCTTTACGTGAGTCTGTGACATGACTCAAATCAATAATACTTCACCTTACAAACCAAGGCATCTTAATGTACAATTTCTGCCCTATTCTGAAATTAATGATGCACGCACACACACACACACACACACACACACACACACACACACACACACACACACACACACACACATACATCACAACACAAAGAAATCGTCAAGGCAGTGCAGTACAGTAACTACCGTCAACTTGTTCATTGCACCCAAAAACCATTTATTACATCATTTGTATAATGAGAAGGAAACGAAAATACCATTACTGTATTGGTGCTTAGTCATCTAACCCTTGGCTTTCGATACAGCTTTCAATGCAAATTTGGTGTACTGACAGACAGTTTTTAAAAATACCCGGTATGCACTGCCGCTTTCTTCAGTCTTCAGTGCCTGTCTCTGCCTCTGATTGATGAGCCCGTCAAGAACCATGGCCATTACACTTTTTTTTTTTTTTAATATACTATCTGAAACTTAGTTGGCCCCATTATGATATTAGGGAGGAAGATGAAATCCGACTAAAACAAGACAGACAGGGAAAAATAGTTGTGGCAGAGCAGGATTATGTAACCGTCCTTATGGCTACTTTAGTGATTAGTGTCATTCTGAAACGAAACCCCTTTTCTTTCATACATGCTACGAGACCTACAGTACGATGACACATGAACATACTTCCCTGTGGTGTGGAATGAAAATTAGTAGTGGAGTAACTATGTATTTTGGTTGACGAATTGTTTTTTTCAACTATTATATTCCTTCTTAATGGCATAACGTGGCCCATTACGTCTGGGATGAAGAAAAAGAATATTGTGATGATCTTGGTTCGTGAAGGGATCAACGACTGTGAAACTGCAAGAAAAATTGGATGACCATAGATGGCTACTGTAAGACTGATGAAGGTCGCCAATGTTTATTTTGCAAAACTGTCTGGCAACATGACAAACTATATAAGGCTAAAGCGAATGCCAGGGGTTGGATGAACAAGTACCAGTAGTTAAAATAAGTTACACTGCAATAATTATCCGTCTATCTGCTTATATCAGTATCAATCTATCTATCTATATAATATTCATTCCATGTAATGTATTGCATGTATTCCTTGGTACAATGATCCAGTCAATATTTGCTGTCTGACTTGTTTTTCTAACTTTGTAACGAGAGCATAGACGGCAATGCTTCACCTTAACTGAATACCAAAGAAACACGTGGCACAGAATTTACATACGGGTGCAAGATATACTCTTGTTTTTCATGTAAGCTTCCGACGAAGGGAGAGGCAATGATTCAACTTCTGTGAACATAGCAAACAACAAGGGAACTCATGGCACAGTTATATCAACGCTGTTCTCGCAAGCTTGTGATGTGAGAACCAAAAATATGCCAAATTATGCTACAGCTCAGAACACCAGAGGAACTCAAGGCACTGCTGTTGTTCGCTTCTGCAAACATACACTGTTCATTATGAAAATTTGAGACGAAAGAAAAAGTGCTACGTCATTCAACTTGAGCGCATGGATGCCACTACGCAGGCACAGTGTCAAGCAATTTCTTTAAGAAGTATAAGGCTCTTTTAAGTTGAGAGAGAGAGAGAGAGAGAGAGAGAGATTAATTCATTCAACCTTCTGCGCACGTAACGAACACCAAACAAACTCATGGCATAGTTTATTCACACTGCAGGAAAAATACTAAGCGTTCTCCACGTAAGTTTGTAAGGAAAGAAGATGTACGACTTTATTCAGCTTCTGCGTATGTGCCGAAGACAACAAAGGAACCAGGGGCCTCTATACACGACTCCCAAACCAGACTGACTAATCAACAAAGTGGCTCCTAATCCGGGTTCCGCTCCCTTGGTTATTCACGGCGGCGGTGGCGAGGTTTTGCTGTCCCCTCCGACCCTCTCCTTCCCTGCTGGCACTCTCGGGTCTCTTTCACATGAACCGGTGACAAAAAGCAGAGGGAGTGGGTGTGATGGAGAGAGGGGCTCAGGTCTTGTTTAGGTGTGTCTGGGTGGTGAGTGTGATGAAGTGGAATGCTGTGTGTGTGTGAGAGAGAGAGAGTTACTTGGTACGTATGCATACTGTACTGGATTAAAGTGTACACCCAATTGATCATTTAACTGCCAGGAATTTTCACAGGAGAGCAAGGTTGTCTGTTGCTGATGAGATGAAATACGGAAGTGAGTCTGTATCAGATGAAAGATTAATCAAGATGGCTTTGAACCTTTCAGCTGATGAGACTTCTATATCAAAAACTTCTGTTGCTAATCTAACCCTTTCAGCTCAAACGCGTGTTTTTCATTTTGTTCCAGCTAATCCCAGACTGTTTCACTGAGTTTCTATCTCTCTTACGCTGAAGCAGTTAATGAAGGTTAGATCTAACCTCTCCAGTCGAAATCTCTCCCCAGGAGCTGAATAAAGTTACTTGGGAGTTAACAAGAAGATGAAAAGACGTCATCGAGTGAATGTCTCTGGTGCATCAAAGGGGGAATGAAGGTTATTGAATCAGAGTAACCTGTTCTTTAATTCAAGTTATGCTTCAAGTGCATTCATCACACTGACTTAAAGCTTCTCATGCCACATCCAGCAGGCCTCCATCATGTATCTACTCTATAGCTTAATCAACATTTTATACAGTTTAACACAATTATCAAAGTATATTAGAAAACGAACACACGTGGGCACACACTCACACACATGGGCAAAACCGCGCGCACACACACACACACACACACACACACACACACACACACACACACACACACACACACACACACACACACACACACAGAGCACATTATGTATTAATTCGTTGAATATAATGACCTCTTATATGTTTTACTCTAGCTTTAGGCAGATCATTTATTTTTGCTGTTTTAGAGAAATCTCGTGTACTGGGAGTTAAAAAATGATTAAAACAGTGCTTTATTGTGAGGAAAAATTCATTCTTTATCACACCCTTTTTGGTACACTGCAGAACCGTTCCTTCTCTTCAGAGGGAGAGTGGTAGAACGAATATACTCTTCATTATGTTGGCCAAGTACGAATTTGGAAGGAGTTTCTGAAGCGAGAACTGAGCATTTACAAGTGTTCTTCCTGCAATGTTAATGCGTGTCATAGTCTGTGTATGTCAAGTGCGACAGACTGGAAATTATGTGGGCTGCGATGCGAATGAACATGGGGCTAAGATGCGAATGAATGTGGCTGAGTGGATGAGTAAATTGGGAATGTGTCGTCCTGTCTTGGCTACCTCCCTTGCGATGGGGGAAGCAGCCTAGGTATATACAGTAGATAGATAGACAGCAATATTTTCAACACCTACTCTAAATTTCCACTATGACTGAGTTTAACCCCAGACTCAGTGCACTGCAATTTGAGACGCGAACCCAGTAACCAGTCGCCATAGCTTAAATGTCACTCAAATGCCCGTAAGTTCGAGGGCATTTTGTGCCTAGTGTTCCTCCACATTCCTGCTTCCTAAGGTAAAAAAAAGCCACACACCCCACGAATGAGCAGTAAAGGCCTAATCGTCGCTGTAAGAGGATAAAATTAATGCATGAATACAGTGTTAAAAATATCCTGACACTCTTTCCACCCTCCACTCGGGTATACAAGGCCACAAATTAACAAGAAAGACTGGAGAAATGCTAATCCTTCCAGTAAGAGAAAAAATAAATGTTCACAAATTCAGGTTTTTCTTTTCAGCTTGATTCTCCTTCCTCCGGTGTGAGTATTAAACACAACCATACACGCACGAAACTAGTGAAACGTCTTGTCATCCTCCTATCTTCCAATGCACAGCTGGTCTTAGCAAGAGTTATATGCAAATACGATAGCATATTCCTGCAAAACACTAGTAGAATATCTGGTCATCCCCCTCTTCTTTGGAACCCAGCAGGCCTTACCCTTGCGGAAGTTGCAAGTAAACTTACACGTAAAACCAGTGGAGGGCTTGGCCTTCCTCCCCTTAGCCCAATACACAGCTGATCTTCCCTTAAGCGAGAAGGGCAAATAAACCAGTGAATCCCTAAAAGTCCCCTCCTTCTTCAGAGAACACAGCTGGTCTTTCCCTTGGCGCGAGAGAGCAATAAACTCACAGGAAAGACCAGTGAAATGCCCTGTCACTGCCTACAATTAGTGAAATGCATAGTTATCACCAGTACGGAGTTGTAGGTAAATTTACATGAAAGACCAGTGAAATACTTAGTTGTCTTTCCCGTCTTGCATGGCACCCGGTCTTGATAAGGGCGGTACGTAAATGAAAGACCAGTAGAATGCCTCGCCGTCCCCATCTTCTTCCGACTCACAGCTGGTCTTTTCCCCTTTGTAAGAGTGGGTTGGTAATTCCCGGGGTTCTCAGAGTCACGGATTGAGGCTGCTATTTTTACCCACAACACACACGAGCACACTGGCTGGCGATCCCTGTTGAACTGTAACACTTTTCTTTCGTATGCCTCTTCAGCTTTGTGTGGCTCTTTTTCACTCGATCACCTGCGTCGGTTCTCAGAGTCCTGCCCTGGGATTAACTTTTTGGCTTCCGTGGATCTTTCCGGTATAAATTCAATCGTCTGACTTTCGTTGACATAAAATGCAGCCCAGTTTTTCGTCAGAATGTAAGACGATTTTTATATGAAATTTTTGTTGCTGGCTTTTAATTTTTTTTATATTATTATTATTGTTATTATTATTATCATCATCATCATTATTATTATCATCATTATTATTATTATCGTTATTACCTATATATTTATTTTTTAATCTATATTTGCCGTCGTGGGAGTCTCGGAGCTAAATAAAATTGCCTGACATTAGCCAGAATAGAATATAAACTTTGCAGATCGCAGCCACAGGGTTAATTTTACACACAATTCGCACGAGTATTGAGACTGGGACTTGCCCATGTCCTGTTAGGCTACTTTCTCGTGTGATTTATTGTTAGTTTTGTCCCCACAGATACTCAAAGAAGAAGACTTACGGGTACAAGAAAAAATATGTTTAGTATGTATTTCCTTTGGCCCCTCTTTGCGTGATTATGCTTTCCTATGATTCTATGTCACTCTCCCGCCCATTATACCCTTTTCACTCTAACACTTGGCCTAGACTTTCATCCTTCGTAACTTATTTCACATAGCTCAGCAGCAGAAAGAGACAATGCTACAGCTCTGCATCCTTTCTATGGCACTTGTGATTAGTACCCACTTTCTAACATAAACCTATGTCACGGCTCAGCATTCAAGATGGAGGGATGGCAATTCGCGGCCAAACTAGAGCAAAAATGCACAGTTCACCGAAAAAAAAAATATATATACACTACAAATAGAGGTCCTTCCTAGACTTATGGGAGCATCGGCGGTTACATGACCCGACCAGAATATGACTGTTGGATATCTTGTTTACCTCTGTTCATGATTCCTTGCGTGATCCAGTTGTTTGTATTATAGGTAGAATGGAAGACCTCGTAGGGACTCTTCATTATTAATTCCTATGCATAATACCCTTTGACATTCACTTTAAAATATATTACTAGTTTGGTCATAATTTGTCTCAGTAACATACAAGAGTAGAGTACGGTATGAAAGAGTGCAAGAGAAACAGCATCAGGCCTATCTGTACGTTGTTTTTTATAGTGCTGGTTTTAACTAACGTATTTAACTACTGTAGTCTGCGAACCAATGACTAAGTTAGTAAAGCAGTAAGGTGCAATAATGCAATATATATCGCCTGCTCCTGGTGCTACATGTCTCAAAGCCACTTGGAATGCAGTCCAGTAATGCACAGAAGAGGAATGAAATACTGCGATCCCTGCCAGTCTTCGCTTGATTCGCGTAATTCTGATATCTTTCTCGCGCCCAAAAGTTCACCGAAGAGAAGCCAACAAACAGAAGTCCCCACCATGAAAAGTTACATGATTCGACAAATATAACTTCAGAATCTCATTTGGCTCCTTTTCTCGAACGATTCTTTTTAACTTTCGTTCAAGAATTCACAAAATAAAAATGGATGTAATTCTCCAATCCTCGCCATGCTTCCTGAAAAAATACAGCTTGTTGTGTCTGTCTTGGCTTCTCATTGTCACCGTGAGGAAAAGGATTAGAAACGAAAAACATCTGAGGTCGCTGCCAGGGGTTTGTGTGAATGAATGGACAGTTTTAAGACATACCAGCGCTGACTCTCTATTATCCCCCTGGATCCTTTTCGTCTGTTTCTCTGTACTGTGACTCTTTTCTTCTGCTGCTTATTATTCTTTGCCTGCATGATTCTTTTCTCGAGTGATTTTTGTAGCGCTCTCTGTTTAGTAGATCACCAAAGACGACTAACTCTGTGCACCATAAAGACCTATATCTGCATACATACGAGTGATTTGTGTTTACTGAGAAGAAGAGTTGCATTTTCACAGTATGCACAAGTTAGGGTAAAATTCCTCCGGCTGAACAGTGAAATCGAAACACTTTCTATGTAAATAATCTCGCCCATGATTACTTTCTTATAATACTTCTCTCTTTCAGTTCCTCATCACATACCTTTTCTTCTTATACATTTTTTTCATATGCATGTTTCCCTGTATGATTATTTTTTGTCCCGCCTCTTCTTTCGCACGATTTCTTTGATAAGCCTTTTGTTTCGTGTGCCCCATTTTCTTTACTGATGTCCACTTTCCTCATATATTTTCTCTTGCACTGTACTTTTGCGAGTCCTTGTATTTCGTCAGACTCTTTCAATCTTCTCTGGTATGACATTCTTTCACACACCTCCTCTGGCATGATCTATTCTCTTACAAATCATCTATCGTAGGTCTCTTTTTTTAGCTTTTCTTCTTTCCCGAACAATTCTTGATACAAATATTCACCCCTACGACATACGTCTCTTGCGATTCATTTTGATGTGTCTTTCCTCTTGAACGAATCCTTCCCATACAAACAGCCTCTCCTAGTGCACATTTCCATTTCACAAACTGTATCACAAAATCACAAAATACCTAAGTCCCCGATGAGCAGGGAGGCGAACCAGGCGATAGAGTGAGAGAGTAGAGAGAGATGAGGGAGGAAGGAGAGCCAAACTGAAGGTGCCTAAGACTGAGTAACTGCCCCTCCCCCTTACTTCCTGCCACACCCTCCCCTAACCCCTACCCTGGTCATCCCTCTTGGCACCCACCTCACCTAGCCTCCTCAACCCCTCCCCTTGCCTGAACCTGTTATACCATTCCCTGCCTCCCTACCTCTCGGCTACCTTGCTATGCTTTGCCTGCCTTTCTCTTTTCACAACCTCTCCCTGCTTTATCCCCTTATGCTCTGCTTCCTGCTTCCCTGTTGTACTTTGCCTACCTCCCTCTGCCTTGCACTGTTATATTCTGCCACCCTAAACTTCCTCTGTCTTACCCCTACTTAATTTTTTATACTGTACCACACCCTGCTATACTCTGTCCCCCCCTTCCTCCCTCTTTTCATATTGTCTGTTCCCTCTCGCATTCTTTTCTTTGATCCTAACTTTTTACATCACCTAGATTTATCTTTACTCTTCCCTCTTTATCCATATCTGTCTTCGTTATGTATTATCCCTATCCGTCTCCTTTCTTACATTCCCTCTTTGATCTGATGCTTTTACCCCATAAAGAAATCTCCATATTATCCCTCTAGACATTCCTTCTCCAGGCATATTGTCTCTTAAATAACTGTTTTTATTTTTCTTCTTTGATAATCTATTCTTACTTCACATAAATTTCTCCTTCCTCACTCCCAATACATTTGTTCATCTCCTCCATTCATTAAGTCAGCTATGAATCTCTTATCTTTCTGAATGCTTTCCTTCTTTGATCTTTCATACATTATTACCTTCTGTCATCCACATTTCTCCTTCCTTACATTTCCTCTTGACGACATTATCCCCATCCTTTTGCTACTCCTCCTCTCTCATTTTCAAGTTATCTTTTCCTTTTTAGTTTCTGTTATCTGTCTTTCTTCCGTCTACTAACTCTTCTCTGTTTGATCTTAAATTCCTAGTTTTTCTTTTTACTCTTCGTCCCTTCCACTGTTTGTCTTGTAATTTATAGCTTTCTTTTTACGTCTGTCCTCCTTTCTACTTATCCGACCGTCTCTCCTACCCTATTCTATTTTATTCTCACCGTCTCTTTCCTCACCCGTCTGTTTTCTCTGCATATAAGAACAAAATGAACCTATCTTGTTGTTGGAGAAGACACTGAATTAAGCTTTGCGTCACTCAAACCATTAAGCTTACAGCATCCATTTTCACACGATATACACTCACGCGTCCTCTCTACTTCCCATCAAAACTCCACTTCATCTCTACCATTCCTTTGCTCCCCATGCCCATTCCTTTACCCTCTTTTTCATTCTTTCCTGTATTATAGCATTGTTCCTTGTATTATCATTTTTATCCGTACGCTCACTTTATACATTCTTGTTCCCCATTATTATTATTATTGTTCTTTGATGGCATGTGGGGAGCTCACCATCCACTCACTTGATGTAGTGCTGCTCTCGGGTGACTGCCCTTTCCTCTCTTCTTTCCTTCTTTCCTTTCTTCTTCTTCTTCTGTCTTTTTTTCCTTCATTCTTTCCTCTTTCTTGCGTCTACGGGTGACTCAACATCAAGTGACAAGCCAAATGGTTTCCTGTACACCAGGAAACCATTTACTACGATGGGCGGTAACCATATAACCAAATTATGGTGCCTGGTGGTTTAGTGGGTCATTACGGTGCTCCCATCGGACTGAGACTGTGCAGGTTTATATCCAAGGGGAGGTTGGAATTTATTGCTCACGTAAAGCCACATAGGGACGAGTGAGGTTGGCGACTCTCATCTTAAATGTCAGGACCAACTTGCCTATCCCGGGCTCCAACGCTCCTCATGGGGCAACACAGGATTAGATGATGAATGATGAATTAACAAAGATTTTCTGATATATACCTCCACTCAAACCACGAATCCTACAACTACTGTACTTTCCTTGTCCTAGTTCCCCTGCCCACCAAACCTCCAGCCTATCCCACCCATTTACTTGCTCACCATGTTTCTTTATCTCCCTTTGCTGGTTTCATGGAGCCGCGCAGGTCAGTCAGTCAATGAATAGGCTCTTCTATCTCAGTGTCCCCTCCTCTCTCTCCTTCCCCCACCCCTTTTCTCAGTTCACTCCCTCCCACCCCTCTGCACTCCCACCCCTCTCTCTCTCTCTCTCACCTGGGCCACACCTGCCAGCGTCTTCCCCCATCTCTTGCGACTGCCAGCATCGTCACTCACCATCATCTTCTCTGGGATCAACTTGCGTCACAGATCCACATACCGTCACCACCACAACCACCATCATCATCATTAGAATCAAATCAGTCACGAAAATCATTCATTCATCACCACCACCACCAGCACCGCCATCACTGACACTACATTCATCCATACACCACCACCACCACTACCACCCCCACCATCATCATTATCACTGTGACTACGTTCATCCGTACACTACCACCACCACCACCGTCATCATCATCATCATCACTGCCACTTCATTCATCCGTACATTACCACCACCACCACCATCATCATCACTGCCACTACATTCATCCATACGTCACCACCACCATCATCATCACTACCACCACATTCATCCATACATCACCACCACTATCATCATCACTACAACTGCATTCATCCATACACCACCACCACCATCATCATCATCACTGCCACTTCATTCATCCATACACCACCACCACCACTACATTCATCCATACACACTACCATCACTACCATCATCACTGCCGCTACATTCATCCATACATCACCACCACCATCATCATCACTACCACCACATTCATCAATACATCACCACCACCATCATCATCACTACCATTACATTCATCAGTACAACGTCATCACCACTATTCTTAACATCAGCACTGCCTTCACTATAATTACCATCACCACCATCATCACCAGAACCACTACATTCATGAACACACTATCATCACCATCATCATATTCATCCACACAAAGCCATCACCACCACCATCATCACTAGCATAACACAAGTACGCGTATATTCCTTGACACATCATCAACATCGTCTATCATCCTAGCAAAAATAACATCAATCCCACAATAATCACATGCACATCGTCCCCATCATCACTATCATCATAAGAATAAAATAACTGATACTAACTTTCTCATCTACATCACCATCAACATCAACTATCGTCACTCAAACAAAAACCACTACTACTACGTTCATTTATCCAACATCATCATCATCATCACTAAAATTACACCACTACCACCACCACCACAACCACCCCATTACCACTGAAACCACCCACACCACACCATCACAACCACAGCCAGTACTATCATTACCACCACCACACCCGCCACGACACATGCCCTCCACGCTCGCCACACCACTCCACCACCACCACCACCACAGCCATTTCTTTTAATACCACTAGACTAGAACACTCAATGACTCACTCTGGCAATTACAGCTGCATTAACTAACCTCATTTATTAACCATCACACGAACTGAACAACTCCTACATCAGACTCATTAGACACTACCACAGCTACAACTACAACCACAACCACCACACCATCATTACCACGACCACAGCACCACCTTCAGCACATCACCACCACTACCACACTGTTCTGGTGTCAACATCTTTTTCCATATGAAGTTGTAGTATCACACATTGTACATAATAATTTTTAAAGCTGTTTAATCATAATTAAGTGTGTAATGAAGTGTGAATGAAGAACAACCAAATATCATTTCGCTGTTAGCTGTGGCATAGAAAGAAGGTGGATGGCAGACCATAAGTGCCACCCTGTTTCAATTATAAAATGAAGGTTAGGAGAAGTGAAAAGATATCTGAATAGTGCGTAAGTGTAAAGTCCTGGGGAACCATTTATTATGTTGGTATATGTGAATGTACTTAATGCCATTTAATAGAGGTGTATAATGTGCTAGTAGAGTTGTCATTTATCTCTACTTTTTGCATAAGCCCAGAGTATATGTAATGCTCGGCACCTCACTTTTTAGCTGACCTCAGCACCGCGCCCTAGTCGGCTCGGTGAGTGTACAGCGTCAGAAGCCGTTTTATAGTTATTAAGTGAGGTGGTATGGCTCTTACATATCTCTCGGGTCGCAGTTATATTATTCTGTACCCAATAAAGAGAGATTTAATCTGCTCATTTCTGTCACCTTACGCTACCACTTAATAACAGACCAGCTTCCACCTTCTAGTGGCAGAGGACCTTTGGTGGGAAGTGTCGGGCAGTGACGGCGAGTAGCTGACGTGTACTACAGACAGTGTCGTCGATCTCCAACACGGTGGTCTAGTTATACTATAACAGCAGAACACATAATATTTATTGGTGCTAGCGGTGGCACGATGTTAGTGCTAGCCGTGTACCGATACAACACATCACTCGCATCACCACCACCACTACATTTTTTTCCATTATCACCATTCCATCACCACCACAACCGCTGTTAGTGCTCCACCATCACAAGCTCATCACCACAGCATCATTACCATCTCAACCACAACCACACTTAAAGCCACCACCCTCAGTACATCACCACAACCCAAATCCATCACCACAACCACCCCACCATAACCCCACCGCCATATTACCACTACAGTCACAACAAAACATCCCCACCACATCACCACAACCACACCACCACAATCACCACCACACCAGCACCACAACGACACCACCATAACCACATCACCACATTACCACTACAGTCATACGAGCACATCACTACCACATCACCACAACCACAACACCACCAGCACCACAACCACACCATCACATCACCGGAGCAGCAATACTACCACGAGGGGATGAATATTCTCCTCTCCTCCCTCCTCCTCTCTTCTTCTATTAATGCCTCCAAATTACTGACACGTAAAAAAAATAAATACTTCTTTGCAGTTTCGTTGTGTCTTTTCGAGGGTCCGGCAAATACAACAAATGCTGTTCTAAGTTAACCATCTAACATCTGAATTACACTGCCTGGTGTCTGCTTGAAAAATATTATGTGTAGGTTACCTATTCCAGTGAAGGGTTACATTGTTATCCCTATACCTCAAATCAACATAAATTTGCCTACTTCTCTTCTTTGTCTCCCACTTTCTGCTTATTTACCAAACCTGCCTATCTACTCACCTTCTTACCCCCCCCCTCTCTCTCTCCCTCTCTCCACAGGTGAGACCTTGCACCCTTACAGGTCACGTGGAGATTAAACTCATTAATCGGATGATGTCTTTTGTTTTATGCTCACTGTCTCCACACGATTATGCTAATCTTAGAACAGAGAGGCTAAACAAGTTATGCTAGTCACGCGTTGCAAAAATTATCGCAAAAAATTCGGAGCTTGCCTTCCACTTTCCGACTGAAGTTTTATGGATTCGGAAGTAAGTTATTTTGCCCTTTATCATTTTCCTGCTGGCATCATGATTAACGTGAAAATGATCCCTTTTGCCAAATACAAATGCCCAGGGGAACTCACTGACTCACCTTCAACAAGCTCTTAAGGCTGGTTTATGAGATTAATTAATAAAACTGTGTGATTTTTACATGCGCCGAACGGTTTATAATTTCACCGTCCGGATGCTGTGTCAGGACGTAATGAAACCAGCAAAGAGCTACTCAAGTACAGCAGTATTCATTAGTTCCCTGCACAGTGTAAAAGTAGAGTTGACCCCAGCTGCACAGTTCCCGACGGTATTAACTTTCCACTTTTCTATTGAACTTTATGAAGCACTGAAAGTATCCTGGTTTTGTTGGGCTCTGAAGATAGAAAAAAATAGATGTTTCTTTCACTTGTCATTTTATTTACTGTCATGAACTGAGGCAATATTTCTGGCCGGAAATGTACCTCAGAACGAGTGGTGATAAAATTACAGCATTCAAATGTGGTGGTGCAATTCTTGTGTGCGACAGGTGGCCACGTCAGACTGTTAATATTTCACTTCCAAAACGCATTTTTAGCCAGTTCCATGCGGCGTTATTGTTAGTCGCGTTTTCTTTCTTATAGTCTTGTTTAATTGTGGCAGGCACTTCTACCCTTTAGAATATACCGATTCCGACCACACCTGGACACAATGACCAGCCAATGGCCTAGTTGTGACCACAAGGTTTTGGCTACTAGGCATCTACTCACTGCCTGCAAAAACTATGGTGCAGGAGTGATCAGTAGCTGCGGGTTCTTGCACCACCGTCCTTGCGTAACTGGGCCCCAAACAGAAGCACAAGGCTAGTGTGTCATTACTTCCCGGCTGACACAACGACGAAGGAATAACTCTGTCGTCTGTCTGTCTGTCTCTTCTTATCTACCAATGCCTTGCACCTCCGGTAGTAAGCATTTCTATCTGTGTTTCTGTATCTGGCTTTACTTCTAACAGTTTGTCTGATACATAAAAGAAACACATACAAACACACACACTAAGAGAGGGAGACCACTTTAGGGCTTATTGACTCGGCATCCCTCACAGGATGAGGGACGGTGTCCTTGCCTAAACGTGAACATAGCAAATCCCTCCTCTCTCTCTCTCTCTCTCTCTCTGTTAGTATAAGTAACACCTTCTACATACGAGAAAAAAAAAAACACTTCATTCCCTCAGACAATCCTCTCCTCTCTCTTTGTCCTTCTGTCTCTGTGTCTGCATATGTGTCTCTGTATCTCACTCTTTCTGTCTGTCTGCCTGCCTGTATTTGTCTGTCTGTCTTTCTCTCCAACACCCTTCCTTCCTGTACAGTCCCAGACACAAAAAACATCGCAAAAAAGAAAGTGCCGCAAAAAAAAATCGTAGGGCCACGTAACTCTCATTCAGGGACGAAAGTGAGGGTTGTGGACGTGTAATTTGACCTGGCGTCACCTTTCCCCCCCATCTTTCCCACCTCATCTTCTTTGGGGGAAATTATGTCATCTTTTCAGGAAGAGGCGGTTCAGGTGTGGCAAGGTAGGCAGGGAAATTGATAGGTTGCAACGGTAGGTGTGTGTTTTTTTTTTCTTCATAATTCTCTCTCTCTCTCTCTCAGCACTTACGGCATAATTTTCTCGCTGTAAAAGCAAGCTCGGTGAAAACAACGAGAAAAATAGACAAAAGAATTCCCCAACGAGAAAAACACAGGGAAAACAAAGGATAATTACCGGTCACGTGGGACTATACACGGATTACATGTCACGTATACACACACACACACACACACACACTGAGGGACACGCATATGACCTTAATCTTACTGTGAAATGTGATGACGGGAATGGTGGTGGTGATGATGATGACGATGAATCACACAAAACACACTTCATCTTTCTGTATATTTCTCTGTTATGACTGTCTGTTTCTCAGTGCAGTTATTGTTGCTACAGGAGCTGACTGTGACAATTCCCAGCCTTTCCTTTATCCAATTATAGACGAGAGAGAAAGAGATGGTTAGTTGATGAAGCTAATGAAGGCTTTATCTGAAACCTGCTCTCTCTCTCTCTCTCTCTCTCTCTCTCTCTCTGTCTTGGTGATGTTGCTGATGGCGTCTGTACCTTTGAAGACAAACGTTTACTAAAATATGTAAGTCCTAAGTCAGATGCAAATATCAATAGATCTTTATACCTAGGCTGCTTCACCCCCCAAAAAGGAACAACAAACTCCCAATTTACACATCCACACACAAACATTTACTAGTATCTTAGCCCCAAGGCGAGAAGGGACAGATCCGCACCGCACCACACCGCAGGAGGGTCAACTGCGCAGTGTAATCCAAGGCAGGAACGAGGTGAAGAGGCTGGGGTAGGGGAGGGAGACGAGGTAGGGCAGGGCAGAGGAAATGAAGAGCAAGGGCGAGTAGCGTGAGGGGGGAAGGGAATGCTTGTGTGGGTGGTGATTGGCAGGGAAGTAGGGTGTGGGCGGTTGTTTATGGACGCGCAGCAACAAGATGGGAGAGGAAGGAGGAAACGGAGGAGAAGGAGATGGAAATGGATGATGTGACTAACGTGGAATCAACATGAGAGTTCAGATGAAAGAGAGAGTAAATAAAACTGAGTAAAAGAAAAGAGAAAGTAAATGAAGAACTGGAAGAGGCGTGAATGTACTGTATATTTCCAAACTAGAAAAACAAAAGAGCATAAGTAAGACAATAATATACTTTAGACATTACTTCATGAAGTTAATGATGAATAATGGGGTTGTGAGGACAGCTGATACAGTGAGGAGAGTACAAGAGAAGAACAGGAGCGTGAAATAAGGCATACAACAAGGAACAGGAGAGTGGAATAAGGCATACACCATGGAACAGGAGAGTGAAATAAGGTATACAATAAGGAACAGGAGCGTGAAATAAGGTATACAGCACGGAACAGGAGAGTGAAATAAGGTATACAGCAAGGAACACATGCAAAAGACAGTATCGTTGTTGTTGCTTTCGGTACTGAGGTTACTCTAGACGTGAAACTGCTGGACAAGAGGCTGAAGTTACCCCTTTCCTTTTTTTTTTTTTTATGCGGGGGAAAAAGGAACCAAAGGCTGAGTCCAACTTCCTCCATTCTGGGGATAATGGCGGAGATGCGAGGCGTTTGTAAATGGTGCCATCGCGTGAAGGCACCCCATTCTTAACTCAGAGACGAAAAAGAAGGGGAAAGAAAACGAGAAAAATAAAGAAAAGGTACGGAAACATGAGAGAGAGAGAGAGAGAGAGAGAGAGAGAGAGAGAGAGAGAGAGAGAGAGAGATGGTAATGGTGAGAATGAGGATGAGGGAAAAAGAAATGTGTAATGAGAAAGAAACGGATGAGAGAAAGAAAGGGAGGCAGAGAAGAAAGACGTAGAGAAAGAGGCAGGCAATGACAGAAAGAGAGAAGGAGAAGGAGGAGGAGAGAATATCAAACACACAGACAGAGATGGAGAAAACAAAGCGAATGAAGAGAAACATGGAAAGAAAAAGGAAGAGGAGAAGGCGATGAAAGACTAGCGAAGCCTCCCTCAGATCATCCAGAGAAAACGGGTGTTAATCAGGGTACACTTAACCATTGGTCCACGCCCTGGTAACATTCCCACCCTGCACTTCCACTTCAGGTTTTCGTGTCTCTCGAGATGAAAAGACGCCGTATCGCAGAAATTACGTCTTTATCATCATTATTGGCATCGTAATATGACTTTATTAGGAATGGGGTAGGCAGTATCCAGACAGATATCACGAAAACAGAAAAATTAACTCATGTTTTTTCACCTCAAGCTCTCATATCTCCGCATCAGCAAGAACAAATGCCATTGGTACGTTGGAATTACGTTTATCATCATCAGTATCATTAAAACAACTCTATTTTTTGCCATTACAAACAGAGTGGGAAGGATTATACACGTTGTACAGACATATCTAAGAGTAACTATCTATCTATCTATATAAAGAGGTGGAAAGGTACTTGGAGTAACCTGTTAAAGAGGCCAAACATCTATACATTCATTGCTCAGACTTTCAGAATTACCTATGACGCTGTAACATGCAGAAATTATAATGAAAGGGAACCAATAACGACTTAAGTGAGTTCAATGTACCAAACTCTCAGAAAGCCGAAATTTGATCAGGAAAAAAGAAAAAGAATAACAATACTAAAAAAAAAAAAAAAAAAAAGGTGACACTAAAACAATGCTGAATATATTGAAGGAAAAGTAAAGCGTGACACTAACACAAAACCGATGCATAAGACATAGGATTGGCATGTGACAAAAAAATATGGTCGAGGAGTTACGATGAAGAACTTCGAATGACAACACTGCCAATAAAAACAGAAACTACCATACAATCATCATTCTGGCCTTCAGTTTTAGGTACGGCATTAAAATTACGGCAATGAACTAGGACGGAAAATCATCATTCACTCAGGAAAATAATATCAAACCGAAATATCAGGATGGACAGCTAAAAATGCGAACGCTGGCAAGAGAAACGGAGTCTGAGAGCAGCTTTAAGAGGCTGGGCACGAGCGCATGTTAAAGGGGTGTGTACTGGACTGCTGGAGCGATCCTGAATTCGCGCAGATGGCGTTCATCAGTTTGTTTACATTGTCTCCAAGTCAAAACCAACTGAGATTTTGTTGACGCTCTCAAGACGATGACTTTGTGTATTCTTGTTTTTTACAGACGACGACAGTTAGCTTTTACTGGTAGCATTTCGACCTGGAGGGGTTGGATACAGCTTTTTTCTCCTTTTTTTTCTTTAACTCCTTCACTACGCTGGGCTTCCACTGCACCCACCAAAATCGTCTGGAAGTAGCAAGCATAAAATAGAAATAAAATCGTCATTGCATTGGTGGGGTTAAACTACCGAAAACACACACACACACACACACACATGCACCCAGGCAAGCACACGCATCCACGTAAGCGAGCAGATGTTTGTTGTTAGTGCATCTGGGTCGGACAAAAATGGACTTCATGAGTCGTGCGAAGGCCAGCTGACTTCTTGTAAATTCTGCTGGAGAGACAGGTCTATGAGTAAACAGAGAAGTCGTGACACTGGGCAACACACACACACACACACACACACACACACACACACACACACACACACACACACACACACACACACACACACACACACACACACAGGAAACTCTCTTCATGTTCCCTGGAAGACTGCATGAGAGTGAGGGATCAACTACTTTCCGTGGGTGTAATATCTAAGCTTGCAATAAATCATCCAGTGGTAATGTTATGTCTTTACTATCAACCTGAAATTCTGATAGTAAATCTACGGGTCCACATCTCACACCTTCACTCACGCACCGACACGCAAGCACACGCACGCACGCACCTGCATGCACTCACCTACGCACAAGCACATGTTGCGTGTGTGTGTGGTGTGTGTGTGTGTGTGTGTGTGTGTGTGTGTGTGTGTGTGAGAGAGAGAGAGAGAGAGAGAGAGAGAGAGAGAGATCGTTAGCAGTACAGACAGACAGTGGCGTTTAAAGTGACAGTGAGACATACAAACATATGCATAGGCAGAGAGAGAGAGAGAGAGAGAGAGAGAGAGAGAGAATGTTCAAACTACAGAGACCAACACAATTAAAGTTTTTTGTTTTAGTGTCAACGTTTAATGCATTAATTTTTTGCTGCAGCGAATTGACTTATATAATTTTTACACATCCTAGTGTTTTATGTTTGTGCAAGAATAGTATGACCGAGAGTATCAAGTATGTCAGCTCGAGGTGTTACTGCCTTTCAGGAATGACTGGGCGGAGGGGGGTGTTCGCGGGGGGGATGAAGTAGACTCAGTAGAGGGAGAGGCGGGTTGTTTCGTTCCCCGACCTCCTCTCTTCCCTGGGTATACAGAGGGAGGAAGGGGGCACTCTTGAGCAGAAATTAGTGCTCGTGAGTGTACACCGAGGAAATTTACGTTCATACAGAATTTAGGGAGGCTGCCAGCATTAATTTGTTTAACTGGGGAGCAAGTAACCTTATAATATACAATGACAAAGTTCTCGTCAATCAAAGGTGTTACAGCCATCAGTAATATTATTTCAGGTTGTTCTCTCTACACCACAAAGCAAGAGCAGGGTTGTGACATGGATGACCCTTCCTGCTCGACTGACCCCTGTGCTCAATAGAATCTTCACAGGGCGTATTGTGCTTTAGATGTACCCAGCCTGACAACTAGGACACGTGTATTTGAGAACAATGGATTAGCAACCATCAGACGGCAGGCGGTCCTTGAAACACACACACACACACACACACACACACACACACTATGTAAAACTATGAGTAAAATAGCGATGACACTATTAAAAAAATCCTGTAGTGGGACTATAAGACAAGGTATCGATAAAACTATGAGAAATAAAAGCGGTGGTCTCATGCGATAAAACAGCGATGGGACTGAGGAAAATAAAAAGTGCTTAATTAGGCGAGAAAATCGAGCTGGGACTAAAACATATCGTGAGTAAAATAAGTATAAATTGCGTTGGGACTTCAGCAATGTAAAGGGAGGACTGTAAAATATGTATGAAGGACTCTAATGAAGAAGAAGGAGCGCTCAGAATGCAACACTTACTCGCAGTATGGTAATACATTAGTTCTCAGCTTTTTTCCTGTTCGTACGCAAGGACGCGCTACTTACACACACACACACACACACTTATACACGGTCACTTTTCATCTTCAGTGTACTCCATCTTCCTGCCTTTCCTCCTACACCTTCTCTCTTATTAATCTTTCTCGTGTCAATATTCACCGAGGAACAACGTCACAGTTCCAGTTTTTTGTCGCTACCTACACCTTTGCAAACCCAGACCAGCGTTTTTGGACGTGCAGGTGAGGTTGTTTGCGCGTACCTGGATTTTAATTAAGGTGTGGTGACGCCAAGGGTACACGTTCCTGAAGAAGGCACGGCTCGGGTCATGCGTGGTTACCTGTGTTGGCTACTGAATGAGGTGAAGTGAGTCGGAAGTTAATAAATATGAGGGAGATGTATGCAAGTGAATGGAGTTAGTGTGTGTGTGTGTGTGTGTGTGTGTGTGTGTGTGTGTGTGTGTGTGTGTGTGTGTGTGTGTGTGTGTGTGTGTGTGTGTGTGTGTGTGTGTGAGAGAGAGAGAGAGAGAGAGAGAGAGAGAGAGAATAAAACATGGCCTGAGAATAACTAAAACACAAGTGACTAAAAGTATGAGTACATTAATTTCCAACAGGTAAAGACGGAGACTAAGATTCCCGAGTGACTT
The DNA here is from genome assembly GCF_032717465.1 of Coenobita brevimanus. Taxonomy (NCBI): domain Eukaryota; kingdom Metazoa; phylum Arthropoda; class Malacostraca; order Decapoda; family Coenobitidae; genus Coenobita; species Coenobita brevimanus. The sequence continues at coordinate 6,629,346 of NC_137016.1, read as the reverse complement.
TCTCCCACCTTGCTCTTAACACGTGGGCTAAAGGACGATATATATTTTAAGATGTTATAATTGTAGTACTGATAGGAGGAAAATGATTTATTCCTGTATTAACTCTTCACACCAATGACGCCCTATGTATGGTTCTCTTGCTACCTCCAGGCGATTTTGGTCAAACTTACTCTTGAAAGCTTATCTGAAGGATAGTAGTTACAGGCTTCAGTACCCCGTCATTACAAGGATGCTCTCTCTCTTTATCTATAGCCCGACGCCCTAATCCCGTAAAGGGTGGGCGCAGACAAAACGCCTCCATGTCGCTCTGTCACCCATCATTTGACCGCCCTCCCCCCAGCTTACTCCCCCTTCTTCATAAACCTAACCTAAATAAAGGGTCGAGCGATAATTAGGGTGACATATACTGACGTCCTCGGGCTGCAGGTGCTGAACTTTGATGCAGTCGTTCAGGTAGTCTACTTCAGTGACGATTTGATCTCATTCTAGCCATGAGTAGATGATTTGATTTGTCTTAGTACACATTTCCAAACTGGATGGCGATGTCTGAATTTAGTTGTTATCGCTGCCATCAGTCAAATATACTGAGCTGCGTAAAGCCCTATTAAGAGAAGGATTAATCCCTTCAGTGCGATGACCCCTTTTTGTAATTTACTGTATTACTGGTGCTTCTCGGAAAATTTAACTTAGTCGAAGAGGGCCACCTGTTAGTTAAGGAAGGATGTATCAAGCCCCTTCAAGCTGATATTTTAAGCTAAGAAAATTGTCTAACAGTAACAAGAATGATTTGGTTAAGAGGCCACCTCAATGAAGAGGCTAAATGTGTTGAAGATAACTTTGGTGTGGAGTAGTTTGTTGTGCCACACACATCTGAAGACACAGCAAGTCCCATACAACTCTCATGTAGGACCACTCTCTCTCTCTAACCCAAGCAAAACCTTTCTCCCAGATGCTCTTCCACATCTCCCCCCTTCCTCTCTGTCTCTGTCTGTCTGTCTCTCTCTCTCTCTCTCTCTCACACACACACATACACACACACATCTTCCTCCCACGCCCTCTTCCTGCAGTAGATCCAGGCTAAGCCCTCCTGCCTTTCTAGTTGACAAGGTGACCTGTTGAAGATAAGTAGGTTGGTAAGCACCCCCAGGTCGTCTCTCTCTCTCTCTCTCTCTCTGACTTCCGGGATGCTTTGTTGGTTTAGGCCCTAGCACACACACACACACACACACACACACACACACACACACACACACACACACACACACACACACACAAAAGCTGTCCTCACCGCAACATAAATCAATCTTTGCGAACTGGAGGAGAGGCGAGGTAACCAACTCATTCATCAACTCATGGAATTAACACGTCCAGAATGTAGTTTTCCAGGTTTCCAGGACTGGCTGGAGGAAAAAAGATGTGCCCCCTTCCCTGGATCTCTCTCTTTCCCCTGCATCTCCTCCCTTTCCTTTCTCTCTTCCATTTCTCCCACCCACTTCCTTGTTTATCCCTTCATCACTAGCACTTACCCTCTCCTTCACTCTCTTCCCGGCTTCTCCTTCCTTCATTATCACCTTTCATTCCCTAACCTTTTCTTTCCCTCAGCTCTCCTCTTTCCTCTCCTTTCCCTCCTCTCTCCTGTTCCCCCATTTCTCCATACCCCGCCAGCTTCTCGCAGTATTCCTTTCTCCCCGTCTCTCTTCCCTTTCTTCATTGTAACCCATTCCTTTCTCCTTTCCATGCTTCCATTTCTCTTTGCACTCCTCTCCTTCCTCCCTTCTTTGTCAAGTCTCCTTCTATTTCCTCTCCCTTTTTTTCTCACCCCCTCCTTCCCTCTCTTCCCTGAACTTCACTTCTCTCCAACCCCAACCCTTATATCCCAACTCCCTTTTGTGTTCCATGTACTTCTCCACATTCCCTCTCTCTCTCTCTCTCCCATGAACCCCTCTCCCTCCCAACCCTTCCTGTCTTCTCATGCTTCCCTCTATTCCCTTTCCCCTTCCATCTCTCTCTCTCTCTTTCTCTCTCTCTCTCTCTCTTTCTCTTTGGTCTCTCCCCCCTCACTCTCCTTTTTTTTCTTCCCCTCTGTCTACATTGCCACCCTTCGTCTCCCTACACAACCCCTCTCCATCCTCCTTCTCCTTCCTTCTTTTCCCTCTTCGCTCTAATTCCTCCCGTCCCCTTCTCTTTCCCCTCCCCTCTTCCCCTCTCCTCATATCCAATATCTTTCCCCTCCCCTCTTCCCCTCTCCCCTCCCTCCCCTCTCTCTCACGTCCCTTCTAACCCTCTCCCGCCTTCCTCTCTCCAACACACATTCTTCGTGTAAAATGAGTTTTCACGCAGGTCTGGGATTCCTTGACCTAGTTCCTTCATTTATGTCCTCCTGAGGGTGGTTTGGGATGCAGGGTGGAAGAGGATGAAGATGGAGGAGAATTTTCAAGTAAGGAGTGAGGGAGGGGAGGTGGAGATAAAGAGGGAGTTATGTGAAGTACGGGAAGGCGAGGCGAAGACTATAGAATGTCTGAGAGTGATGGAGAAGGGTGAGGGAGAGACGGAGAGGGGAAGAGAAGACGTGAGGGAGGATGGCGAGGGAGAGAAGGAAAGGGGTAAGGAAGAGGCGGGGAAGACGGAAAATGGGTGCAAAATTCCTGAGTAGAGGCTGGGGAGAAGGGTTAAGGAGACAAACAGAAGGATGAGGGAGAAAAATGAGTGAGAATGGTTTAGAAGAACGATGGAGAAAAAGGGTGGAGAAACGGAGGGAATAGTTGAAGATGAGGGGTAAGGAGGAGGAGAGAGGGAGAAGGGCAGAAAAGAGGGGAGATGCAGTGGGGTGGGGAGGAGTAGGTTGTTGGTGTTAACCCCGATCTGCCTGGCCAAAAAGATCCATGAACCTTAGGAATGCAATCGCCCCTGCAGGCCTCGCTCGTGCAGTGGAGCGATGTTCCCCCGCGGCAGACAGCATCTTGGTACTGGGAGGCGCGGGGAAGAGTGTGATGGTTCCTGGATAAACGCCGCATTTGCGTCTCTCCATACAGTTAACAGGGGAAATAAAGTAGGCTCCACATCCCCCCACATTTGGTTTTATGTTTACCACCCAGCGTTGTAAATGTGATCCGGGGGAATAGGAAACCATTATGCTCACCACTCAGTGTACTGTAGAGCCGCCTGAAGTGGAGAAATAGTAATAAAAGTGACAGGATGGATGGAAGGAATAAGATGGGAGGAAGAGATACACAAACGAATGATAAAGGTGAAGGAAGGAATAGGTAGCTCCCGTCACCTACCAACGAGAAGACTGGGTAAAATTAAAAAAGAATTTGTACGAGAGAGAGAGAGAGAGAGAGAAGGTGAGGAACAGAAATGCTAAGGAAAGAAGTAGGAAGGTACGCTGAGCGTAGGTGAGAAAGATGTTTCGAAAGGAGGAATGAGGGTAAGGTGTGGGGATAAGGGAGGAAGAAGGTAGTGAGGAAAAAGGCTTAGGAGAGAGAGAGAGAGAGAGAGAGAGAGAGAGAGAGAGAGAGAGAGAGAGAATAGGTAAGGAACAGAAATGCTAAGGAAAGAAGTAGGAAGGTAGACTAAGCGTAGGTGAGGGAGAGGTTTAGAAAGGAGGAATGAGGGTAAGGTGTGGGGATGAGGAAGGAAGAAGGTAGAGAGGAAAAAGGCTTAGGAGGCTGGGGTTGATGGAGAGAAAAGTTTGGGAGAAAGGAGAGGCTGGGAGGAGGAGGAGGGGCTTCTGAGAAAGTTGTCGAATCAGAATGTAGAAAGTTAAGAATCAGTGTGTTATGAGAGTGGTGGCGGATGGTGACGATGTGGGGCGAGACAGGTGTGTAAGGCAAGTGGGTGTGCGGCAGGTGTGTAAAGCATGGTAGGTGTGAGGTAGGAGAGAGCAGGTGTGTGAGATATGGTAGGTATAAGATAGGCGTGTGGGTTGTGGCAGGTATGGGACAGGTGTGTGAGGTGTGGTAGGTATGGGACAGGTGTGTGCGGTGTAGCAGGTATGGGACAGGTGTATGAGATATGGTAGGTATGGGACAGGTGTGTGCAGTATAGCAGGTATGGGACAGGTGTGTGGGGGTATGGTAGGTATGGAACAGCTGTGTGGGGTGTGGCAGGTATGGGACAGGTGTATGAGATATGGTAGGTATGGGGTAGGCGTGTGGGATGTGGCAGGTTTGGGGTAGGTGATTGAGGTATGGTAGGTGTTGGGCAGGTATGAGGGATGTGGCAGGTTTGGGGTAGGTGTGGACAGGTGTGTGGGAGTGTGGTATGTGGGGGGCTGGCGTTGGGGTGTAGCAGGCGAGAGAAGTGTGGGTTAAGTGTAGGGTAGGTTTCTTTGGCAGATGTGTGGGGTGTGTCTGATGTGGGTGTGGGATATGTATGGGACACATCTGAGAAGCAAGTGTGTCGGTTGTGTGAATGGTAGCAGGTTTGGGTAGGCGTTGGCAGGTGTGTTACGTGCAACAAGTGTGGTCAGGTTGTAGCATAAATCTGAGGTGTGACAGGTGTGGGGTGGGAGTCAGCAGGTGTGAGGCAGGAGTGTGAGGTAAGTATGAGGAAGGTAGGAGAAAGGTGAGAGAAGTGTAATGCAAAAAAACGTCCAAGAAGCATTGTCAGAAATCTGAATATTATGGCCTTCACCATGACATGACGCAAAGTTAAGCTGCGGTAAGTTTTGTTTGTTGTGTAATGAGGTCAGGGCAGTGTACCCAGCCAACCCTGGGAAGCCTTTCTTGCTCTCGATATCTAAACAATAATTGCATTCACAACGATAAAAAGTTGTTTTGAAGTTTGCTTCGTTGTCGCCCTAGTCAGTGAAAAAGACGGGACATGTGTGTATCTCTATCTATCTATCTATCTATCTATATATATATATATAAAACGTGTCCGACTGGGCAAAGACTTCAGGGCCTATTCCCAAGTCCCAGTAGTCGTCCTTGGGGACCAGTAGTCCTCCTACATCTCCACATGTCACCACTTCGGCTCCAACACCCACCGTCCATATTGAATACATGCTAGGGCTGCCTCAAACAGGACTGGTGTACTGGTATTAGCGGGGGTACTTTTATGACATGTCGGCGGGTCATCTGGTAGATCAGGAAAGTCTGCTTTTTATGAAATTCAGATTCTTAAACTGTTCCCTGCCCCAGCCGGGATTCGAACCTGGATAATGAAAGAAAAACATTCGGAAGCCGAATGGTAATCGTCCTCCAGAATTTGCTCTTGGCCAAGTCCAACATTTAGGCCATATCTTGATACCCTAAAGGTTTCATGTTGATAGCTGAAGCCGTTCATGAGATAAAATGGCGATAAAGCGGATGATAAAAACTAGTTGACCTTTGGCAGCCATTTTGGTGACCTTGATCTTGGCCCTAAGTACCCATTTTCGAACTCGGCCAAGATTTTGGCCATATCTTGATACCTTGAAGGCTTCATGTTGACAGCTCAAGCCGTTCATGAGATATAGTGGGAACAGATACACACACACACACACACACACACACACACACACACACACACACACACACACACACACACACAATGTGCGTAAGCAGATTTATGTTCATAATCCCACAATATCGTAAAAACATTGTAACAACCACTCGCCTCGCAATGGGGTAACGACACCACGTTTTATAACAGCATAGCGCACACCACAAAATACTTAGCAATACTTCAAAATATCCTAATAATTATTCGTGTAACAGTGCCTCCCAACATCTCACACATGCACATTATATCGCAACTAGCAACCTTCCTCCTAATATGAAGCTCCTGTTCTTCATGGCCACTGCAGCTCTCACTGCAAGGGTGCTGGTTAATTAAATGTCTTTGCGCGTCACTTAATTGACGTCAGTAGCATTGTTAAAGATTATGAACCTTCAGAAACAGAAGAAAGAGCAAGGACGCCCCTCACTGGATACGGCGTCTGGCAAGAGGAAACGGAGAATGAGAGTGGTGTCAGTGCTTAAACTTTTAACAATACTGGAATTCTGTCTCTTCTATAATACTGCTAGACGCCGCACCAAGAGACAGGCATCCGAGAGAGAGAGAGAGAGAGAGAGAGAGAGAGAGAGAGAGAGAAACACTTACGTATTTCCATCTTTTCGAGTAAAGACCTCTGAGGTAAAAAAAATGAAAAAAGACAAACATTTAGGCTGATGCGTGACATAATTAGGTAAAGAGCCAACTGATATTTAGGTAGTGAGAATGTCATTATTATATTAAGTTTTATATATATATATTTTTTTTTAATCTATTTGTTTACACTCTGATGTACAAATACGTAAGGAGCGGCACTAACCCCAAAAAACTCAAGGCTATGTGTTCTTACTTAGTTCCGCCCCCATATTCTACGACGCATCATCCTCCCACACCTACTTTCCTACCTTGTTCCTTCATCCTGCATTGTCTGCTTCTCCCTCGTCTTTTAACTTCCTTCCAACATACGCTGCATGTCCCTCTGTCCCATTATCGTCTACTCCTTCGTCCTTTTGCCTTTCACATAATTACTACTCTGTCCCGATACCATGCAACAGCCTACCTCATCTCTCAAATATTCTTCCACATTTATACCTTGTCTTTTCACCTCGTTTTGATATTACTCTCCTTTCAACCTCCCACATACTGTACACTTTCTTGTCTTGATCAACTTTCGCTTTCAGTCACTCTAGCCTCACACAGTCAGTCGGTTTACTGCTTTGGGTTATATGGAGGTAAAGGCAGCCCGCAAAATCGGAACGTGCGATTCGGCGTAAGTCTCCCAGTACATTACTTTCCTAGACGAACCTAACCCCATTTCGAGTCACGTTAATCATGTCAGTAAGAATATGTCTAAATTGGCTCGACAGATTCGCTCAGACAGGCCATATTTGAGGCATCCTTGTCATCGAAATCTATTGCTTCAATCTCTAGGGGAAAATTTAACCTTTTTTTATATGACTCAGCCCGCTCGAATAGGCCATCTTAACCTCTATTACCAACTTGCAAAAATTCAGAACAATGGATCAACTTTGAGTATGTTTTAGAAAAAGTTGTAAATATTTATCCTTACCTCCTTTGTTGCTGACACGGAAACTTTGCAATTTCGGTGTTAGAATTACAGCTACTTAAAAAATAATTATTGTCACAAAGGCCGGTGTATTATTTGTGACTTCAACACAATAACGATTTTATTTAACATAATCTAAACTTTTTCAGCTGGAGAGATTGGAAATAACACTACCTGTTAAGTACTTTAGGTCTTTCCGAAGTTTAAAAACATTTATTCAGTTGCCAGACTAATGTGAAAAAATATACACAATCGAAAAGAAGGTGTTAAACCCTTCACTAGGAAAGATCTCTCTGATGCTTGATGAAAACTAGGCGGCAAACAGGAATAAATTATGAGAAATGTACTTAATAATGTTGTGGCTAACCCTGTCACAACTTTTCCTATATCTCCCATTTTTTCTGTCACTGATCACAAGTCTCCCCGTCAACGTACTCTCATTGCACCCTACTCGCACCCTTACCTCCCTTCACCCTGTCTCCTATCTTACTTTCCTTCACTTTCCTCCACCATTATCTTCCCTCATCTTTACATTAGGTAGTTTTCCCATTTCTTTACTATTTACTTCGTTCAGTATCGACTCCAATCATTTTCTATTACTCTTCCTGATCCTCACCTTTTTCTCATTCTCATTTATCTTCACCATCTTTCATTCTTGCCCTTCTTTTTCCTCTCCTTACTTCACCGCTTACCCACACCTTCCCTCATCCTCTCCTTCCTTTACATTCTTCCAGGCTCAGCTTCCTTAGTCACTGTCTTCGTCTGCGCTTCCTTCATCTTCACATTTCCTCATCTTCTCTTATCTCTGTTCTTTCATCCTCACCTTCCATCATTTTCAACTAGATTCCTCTCCTCGCTCCCCGTCACGTATATTCCTCATCCTTACTTCAGTCACCCTCACTCACGCCTTCATCATGTCCTCTCCACCCGCCTTCATCTTTAACAACTCTCTCTTACCCTCATTCGTCTTCTACTTACTCTGAACCTCTCATTCCAGATCCACGTTCAATTCTCAACCACATTCACTACCCGCAGACTCCAAACTTCCCTCTCCTTCTTATTCCCTCATCCTCAGCTTCCATCACTGTCATTGTCACCTCCCTTCATTCTCATCTTCACCTTCTTTCACGCACACCTTCATGTTCCTTCACCCATACCTCACCCCACTCTCCTCTCCTCACCATCTGACACTTTCCCCTTCACCTTCTATCACTTTCACCCTCACCTTCCCCCACCCTCACCTCCACCTAGTCCCCTCTCCCCATATCTCCTCATATGCCCTCCCTCAGAGAAAATACTGATAAAAGATTTGCTGACGTTTTTAAATACTTGAATAACTGGAGGGTTTTGACGACTTTCATTGATACCTCCAATACTACAGGACGTCTGGTGGGGCAAGAATGAAAGCTAAAAGGCCTAAGTCTATATATACATAGCCTTAGTAAAAGACAACGTTGTTTTCAAGGAGTTAATATAAGACGTGCAAAATAAATCGTTTAGGGAAAGGTGCTAGGAAGTGTTCTCGACGGAAAAAATGCCTCATGTGCGCAGATGGGTGATCCGAGATAGCTCCTGCGCAGTCTCCGGTAACCTGAATATAAACTACCATAAGTACAAAGTAAAGAAAGCAACATCATCCTCCCGTAGAAGTTAAAAAAGATTGCTTCTCTCCCCTTATTGCACGGGGAGTATCCCTTCTAAACTGAATGATAGTCACTAACTTTAGAATGATTATAATACTAATACTAATACTGATACTAATACTGTTACTAATACTAATACTGATACTAATACTAATACTGATACTAATACTAATATGCTACCAATAAGCCATCCATCCATCCATCCGTCATCCAATCCTACGTTGCCCCATGAGAAGCGTAGGAGCCCGGGGACTAGGCAAGTTGGTCCTGATATTTAAGATGAGTGAATACTACTACTACTACTGCTAATAATAATAATAATAATAATAATAATAATAATAATAACAGAAACAGCAAAAACCACAATTATGTTTTGGTGCTGCTGCTACTACTACTACTACTACTACTACTACTACTACTACTACTACTACCACCACCACCACTACTACTACTACCACTAATTCTACTAATGCCGTAAAGAAACTCAGGTGAAAAACAAAGGCTTATTGAAAACGTTTGTCTGGAGGGTCCAAACGTTTCTGCAGAACCTGGCAGCACAGTGAGGCAGATTCATCCCCTTCACCTTCTCTCACTTTCACCCTCACCTTCCCCCACCCTCACCTCCACCTACTCCCCCCTCCTCATCTTCTCTCAGTCTCACCCTCTACTTCCTCCACTCTCACCTCCACCCACTTCCCATCTGTCACCTTCTTCTCATCTTCACCTCACCCCCTGGACTGCCTTACCAACTTTCTTTCACCTGCCACCACAAGATTTTACTCACCAATAAGAAGTCGACTGAGGTGTGAGTGTCAGGCGCCCCTTTGGATCTGAAGCGAGAGAGAGAGAGAGATCTTTGAATCATCGGGATAAATATAGTGTTATGAATCTGCTCAAAAGTCCATCGTGACTGAGCTTGCTACCGACTTTCTTATTTTGTACAGACAGACTAAGAAAAAATGAGATAAAGGTGGAAAGAACTGCTGGATAATCTTTCTCTCGACCTCATCTTCCCTCTCTATCTCCGAGGTGAGAGAGAGATATATATATAATGAGAACCAGTACTTCTTTTCTTAGCTTCTCTCCTCATAACAAATTGCGGAAGTGCCTTGCCTGAGCCTCAAGGGTGGTGCAAGTCGTTCTTAATTTCTTGTTGCAGTTTTTCCTTCCTTCTTGGTTTCCTCTGCATTCTAATCCCCTCCCCTTCCCATCTTTTCCTCCTCCCTTCTACCTTCTTTGCCTATCCTCCCCCTATTCCCCTCCCTTTCTCTGCTACCCCTCCCCTCTCCTCTTGACTACCACTCCCTCCCTCCCCTCTTATTCATCCTTGCACCCCCTCCGCTCAGGTCACGAGGCTGGAACACCTGAGTGATGCTATGAGGGGAGGCAGAGTATACACACACACACACACACACACACACACACACACACACACACACACACAGGTACACGCGGCTGAGTGCTACTAAGACAGAAGTGAAGGTATATTTGTGTAAACATCTGTGCATACATACAGTACACACACACACACACACACACACGTGGATACACATCCGAGCCCATACACAAGGCAGGTACACACACACACACACACACACACACAAACACACACACACACACACACACACACACACACACACAGATTCACTTACTGTGCATACACATTATTTAAAAAGTACACACATGGATTCCTTCACGAGAGAGAGAGAGAGAGAGAGAGAGAGAGAGAGAGAGAGAGGAGTACAACCAGGAAGTAGTGGAAGTAAATATAGAGTATTTGTTTTGCTAGATGGTACTAGGAGGAAGGAGAGCGAGTCTAAGTAGGATCATCATCATCATCATTATCATCATTATAATCCTTTCTTCCTTATACCATTTTTAGGTGTATGAAGAGAAGCCCTAAATAATATCATTACCATCATTATTATCGATGTCTTTAATTCGTTGTGTGTGTGTGTGTGTGTGTGTGTGTGTGTGTGTGTGTGTGTGTGTGTGTGTGTGTGTGTGTGTGTGTGTGTGTGTGTGTGTGTGTGTGTGTTCTTGCTACTTTCAGACACTTTTTATAACTAGGGGAAAACACTCAGTATAGAAGGGGTTAATGGTAGCTGATATAACCCTTCCTGTTCCAGACCTTTATCCGGTGAATAAAATCGTCTAGGCATTGCAAGATATAAATAAAAAATCGGACTGCTGGAGTTATCACCATTATCAACATCATTATCATAGCCTGAGTGTTACATTATGCTCATGAAAAGGGATACCACGTAATATCATCATCATCATCACTATAATTATTATCGTCGCCATTAGGCTTGGATGATATGATTACAAAGATGATGAAGAATAGAAAATTGATGATAATAATGATGATGATGATGATGATGATGATGATGATGATGATGATACTGTAGACCACCATGATACTCGTTTTCGTTTTGTGTTGATGATGGTGATGCTGATGCTAATGTTCTTTAATCTCTTTCAGGTTATTCCCCACGTAATGTCAACAAGCAACATGAAGTTCTGGTTACCTACTATTGCTTCTTCCACATAACTCTTCTGTATAATTCTTCGTACTTCCCAACACCACCTCTGCTACTACTTCCTCCTTCCACACATCTCTCCTGTATACTTCCTCGTACAGTACCTCCTGACATCATCTCTCTGCCTTACTACTTCTGCCCAAGGCCATCTTTCTTATTTTTGTTCTGGTTATCTACTCAAGACCTTTTTCTTTTCTACTGTGAACACCT